>NW_020956629.1:34024-46907 GCF_003031625.1 Empidonax traillii
CCCCTTCTCCTCCTCTCCCGTTGGGGGTTTTAAGGCTTCTGTTTCAAAGTGACCCATTTCCATCCCGTTTCGGGCTGCTGGTGCTGGTTTTTCCCCAAGCCGTGGAATCAGCAGATGGGTGAGACTCGGCGCCGGGGCCGGATCCGGGCGGATCCCAGAACCAGGCAAGCAGCCCCGCTGCACCACGGCCCCCACCCAGGCACGCTGCTCCTCGCCTTGGAGCTCCCCACGCCGTTTCCATCTAAGTGCTTTTCCAGAAGAAAGTATCTTCTCCACTTAGTTAGTTCCCCCTTCTCTTTTTTTTTTTTTTTTTTTGTCTTGCAGAAAATATATTTCGGTTGACATTTTCCATGTGGTTTTTCCAATAAAAAACAGCCACAACAAGTATCCATTTTGCTGAACGCAAACAACCCAAATTATTCCTTTTTTTGTTGTTTTTTTTTTTTTTCTCAATTGAAAACTTACATGGCTCCAGGGTTTTTTTCCTTGGGCTGTGTTGAAGCCAAGCCCGAGACACACACGCATGTGCATGTGTGTGTAGGAATGCATTTGTGTATCTCCGAGGGGAAAAAAAAAACCCATCAGGCTTTTCCTAAATTTCCCTGTTCCTTGAGTGGGAGCAGCGGAGCAGCAGCTCTTTACTGGCCCAGGTTTGCTCTGGGATGACTCCATCGGTGTATTCCCCATAACCACAAGACTTCCAGGCAGGTCCCTTCGCTTCCTGTGCTCCTGGAGTTTGGCTAAGCACATCCAAGCCTCTGCCCTAAGTCCAGCAAGCTCCACGCCCCAGCGTGGCCTGCCACACTTCTTTCCTGATGCTTTTATTACATAAAAACAGAAAAAAAACCCCAAAACACAGCAAAAAAATATGTGGATATATTCCTAATGCTTAAAGAGTGGCAAAGAAGAGAGTTGGATGAACCAGTTTATTGCTCTGCAGCAGAACAATAGGAAATGGCAGGTTTTCCTCATTACAGCTTCATTGGGTGGTGGGGGCTGGGATGAGCATCAGATGGGTTTTGCTGATGTCCCAGTTGCTCCTGGGGCTGTTTGTGTCCATAACTAAGAGGAAACTGGGCCTTAGGGGTTATTAAAGGAGCCAGGCTGTATTTTATGGGGCAGCACTGCCGAGGGGAGCGAGGCATCCGCAGCGACTGTTGGAAGTTCAAACAAATGGAAAATATTTGGTAATGCTGGAGCCGGGGGGTGGCACAGCCTGGCCCTACTGGATAAGACTTGGGGAAAGGAAAGAGGCACTTCTCTGCCAGAGGCAACAGTTGAGGTGGTGGGGCTGTTTTTTGGGGGTCTTGCTGCGCTGGGTGGGATTTGGCAGCAGGTGCTGTGGCTTTGGGATGTCTCCCCGTGTCAGGTGTTCTCCCCAAAGCCCAGCTCCCTGGGGTTGGGGGACGTTGGTTTTCCCCTGGCAGCAGCTGCAGCCCTGGCTGGGCTGGCTCTTCCAAAGCCCAGTATGGGAGCATTGCTCCCCACCCCAGCACGGCACGTCTCGCTTTGCTTCCCAGAAACCCAGCCCTGTTCAAGTCGGGTGTCAGCAAAGCTGCAGCTGTTTAATTGGTCATCAGTGCAGCTTTGCAATCAGTTACTTTCGCTGCTCCCTTTCTTTGGGAAACAAGGACACGACAGGAAGATGGGATATTTTGTGAAGGGCTGCTCCAGGCAGTGGTTTGCTGATCTGCTCCATCCAGTGGGAGCTGTAAAGGGGGTAAGAACCTTCCTGTTCCACACTGTACATGGGCAATGCCAGGATCTGCTCCCTGGAGTCAGAAGTGTCCCCTCTGGCTTCATCTCATGAAATCATGGAGTGGTTTGGGTTGGAAGGGACCTTAAAGACCATTTTGTCCCACCTCTCTGCCATGGGCAGGGACACCTTCCACTAAACTGGGGTGCTCCAAGCCCAATCCAACCTGGCCTTGGACACTTCCAGGGATGGGGCAGCCACAGCTTCTCTGGGCAACCTGGGCCAGGGCCTCCCCACCCTCCCAGGGAAGAATTTCTTCCTTAACATCCCACCTAAATCTCCCCTTCATCATTTTAGAACTGTCACCCCTTGCCCCACTATGTGAAAAGCCCCTCTCAGTCTCTTTGAAAAGCCAAGAGGCCGCAGCAAAGTCTCCCTGGAGCCGCCTCTTCCTTCTCGCTCCCCTTCCCTCCCTCTCCGGCTGTTCCTGCGGATCAGCCGTGAGAGGCGTCCGTGCTGTGGGCTAAGAACCAAAGTTTGGGGGCTACTGAGGCGTCAGGAACCTCAGGGAGAGTCAAGGCTGAAGCCCTTCCCTTGCATCTTCACACCAAGCCTGTCTGACCCTGCTCATGTCCCACCTTCTGCCTTTCATGGGGGCACAGACCACAAACCCACATGGAGGCTCCAGCAGCACAGGGAGCTGCTGGAGCAGGTCCAGAGGAAGCCACGGAGATGCTCTGAAGGCTGGAGCCCCTCTGCTCTGGAGACAGGCTGGAGCAGCTGGGATTGTTCAGCCTGGAGAAGAGAAGGCTCTGGGGAGACCTTGGAGTGCCTTCCAGTGCCTAAAGTGGCTCCAGTAGAGCTGGAGAGGGACCTTGGACAAGGACCTAGAGAGACAGGACAAGGGGGGGGATGTTTTTAAACTGAAAAGAGTGAGAATTTAGGTTGGATATTAGAAGGAAATTCTTCTGTGTGAGGGTGTTGAGGCCCTGGCACAGGTTACCCAGAGAAGCTGTGGCTGCCCCATCCCTGGAAGTGTTCAAGGCCAGGTTGGACGGGGCTTGAAGCAGCCTGGTCCCATTGAAGGTGTCCCTGCCCATGGCGGGGGGGTGGGACAGGATGAGCTTTTAGATCCCTCCCAACCCAAACCAGTGTGTGATTCTGTGAACTACAGCAGCAGCCAAAACCAGGGGACGAGAGCAAGTAAGAGTCGCTAATGTCATTAGGGGAATTACTGGAGAGGATTTGCCACGACAGATCAGGCCATCAGTCCTTCAGGGCCAGGCCGCTGACTCTGGCAACCGCCAATATGGTTTGCATCAGGGGAAAGGCAAAAATCCCCTGCTAGTGTGGGGCAGTAATTCCTTCCTGACCCCTTTGGTGATCGGCTTAGGCCCTGAAGCATGAGATTTGATTACCCTCTTAGACTTACAAGGTTAATTCTTCTAGATCGGGTTCGTGCACGGCGTCAGGGAAGGTTTGGGGTTTCTGTCCCGGGTCACGGGTGGATGCCTAAGGCAGCATTAGGTGATGCCTTTGTGTGATGTCGTGGCTAAATGGTAAAGTTTTGCTTTTCTCTGTAAGAAGCAGGGGTGCCAAGGCAGATGGGTGCTCCTCTGCCCCGTTCCTGTCCGCAGAGGGAATGCCTCCTCATCTGTTGAGGGATAATTTGGTGCTTTGGGGTTCTGCTCAGCTCTCTGGTTGTTTTGGGGAGGGTGATCCCACACTCAAGGGCAAAACCCAAACCAAGCTTGTTCCTGGTCTCATTGCCAGGAGCTGCTCCCTTGTTCACACGCCTCGGCCTCACCCTGTTGCCCCCGATCTCGGTGGATGAGAGGGCTCGTGGTGCCTGGCAAGGTGTGTTTTGGGTGAGGTATCCCCAGCACCGGCAGCTGCAGAAACAACTACCCTCAGCTGTTCCCTCTGTCTTGGCAGAGACACGGTGTGTTTTCCTCTCAGGGGCTCCTCGGGCTGCTTAGAGGGTGAGTCAGAGCCGCGGGGCCGTCCCGGCGGGGACAGCGAGGCAGGTCGTGCCAGGCTGTGGCGGTGCCGGAGCTGCAGCAGAGCACCCTGTCTCTGGTGGGGATGTGGGACCAGAAGTGCTGCTGGCACAGTGCTGGGGAGCCCTGGCTTGGTTTTAGTGCCTATCCTGCCATGGAGGAGCAGCTGGGTCCCACCTGAAGTCTTACCGTGCAGCTGTGGCTGCTGCGTGGTACTGCCAGCTCATGGTCATGAGACCAGCAGGGTCCAGCAGCTGGCAGCAGCAATTTTGGGTGACCGAGAGGCCCAGGATGCCACCGAGGAGGGGAAATGGCTGATGACACCAGAGCTGGCCCTCAAGTAGTTTAATTTGCGTCAGAGCGTGCCAGGGCTGGGGCAGCGCTGACAACGTGAGCGCCGGCGCTCACAGCCCGGCCGCGGCGAGAGCGGGCGCACGTGGAGGGCGCAGCGGCGCGGGGTGCCAGCCCTGCACTTTCCAGGGGATGAGGGGATTACAGCCGAATCTCGTTACTGCTTAATCATCTCTGGGCGATGGTGGGGAGGGGCAGCGGCTCCCTATGCTGAGTGTGCCCAGAGCTGCCCCTGCTCTGCCCTCCCACCGCACATCTCGAGGGGCGCAGGACCCCGGGCGGTGTGTGCTGGGCGCTGCCAGCAGCATCGTGGGCTGGGGCGCTTCTCCTCAGCGCTGGCGTGGGCCAGGAAGCTCCCTGATGAACTCTTTGGACTGTGGCTGTGACGCCACTGACTCGGGCTGAGCGAAGGCAGCAGCCTCCTTCGCTCTCCTCCCTCAGCTCCGCACATTAAAGCTTTCAGCTGCAAAATCGATGCTGTGGTGGAGGCCCAAAGTGGGGTCGAGCCCTCCCGAGCAGCGAGGGAGCAGCTCTTGGCACCCCAGGGCATCTCAGCTCGACTCCAGCCCTTCACCCGGCGGCTGCTTCACCCCCAGAGCGATGCTTAGAGCAGAGCTGTGACCTCCTGCCTTTTATTGCATCTTCTGCTTTTTATTTGCTGAGAGGGCACTGGCCAAGCGTCGCGCCTTCCCCGGCAGCGTGCCACGTGTTCCGGGGGGGTGAGGGACCCTCAGCAGCCGTCTGCACTGCAGCAGGGACTGGGAGCCCCAAAGCAGCTCCCTCCCCTCCAGCTGGGTCCTGTTAGGAGCATGGCAGCGAGAGCTGAGTGCGGGCTGGGGATCACAGCCCAGCGTCTGCCCGGCAGCTGGAGTGGCTGTGGGAGCCAGCACCCAGTTTGGCCCCGGCCCCCAGCCAGCTCACCAGGATCAATCCTGCAGAAGCTGCCTCATTACCCAATGCTCTGGTGACAGCTCAGGGCAGGGCAGGTCGGGGGACAGGAGACCCCAGTAGGCAGGCAATGCAGAAAACCCCCCAACAAGGTTACAGGGACAGCAAGAGGGAGCACGGGGGGCTCGGGGTGCCCCCAGGGAAGCAGGACAGTGACTCAAGGGTGGGGTGGGCACCCCAAGGCAGTGTCAGGGAGCTGAGCCCCCAGCTCTGCAGCCCCTAAGGTTGGGTGCTCACAGTGCTGCCGCGGCGAGCGAGGACGAGATCTCCATTGCTTGAATATTCGACTTAAAAACCGCCGAGAACCCGCAGCCCCCAGACAGATGGCAGCTCTGCTGGGGATTTTGCTGAAATTTATTTTCTCTTGATTTGGCAATATGTGATTTCCAACGCTGATAATCATCTTTGTGCTTGTGAAGTGTCTGCTTTTGGAGGATCCCAAAATAGGCAGCGATACGATCCGGTTGGAAGAGGGAAGCAAGAGAGGAGAGCTTGGGGTTGGGCCCATTTGAGGAAACTGAGACATAATATTCCCTTTGCCCTCCCTTTCCTTCTCCTCTTTGTCCAGTGGTTGTTCCATTTGTCTCTGGGAGGTGTCAGGTCTGTGGCAGCAGGGACAGAGTTTCTGACCCCCGGCTGTCCTTGCTTTCAGGTGACCTTCACCAAGCGCAAGTTCGGCTTGATGAAGAAGGCCTATGAGCTGAGCGTCCTGTGCGACTGCGAGATCGCCCTCATCATCTTCAACCACTCCAACAAGCTGTTCCAGTATGCCAGCACCGACATGGACAAGGTGCTGCTCAAGTACACCGAGTACAATGAGCCCCACGAGAGCCGGACCAACGCAGACATCATCGAGGTGAGGCCACCCGTCCTCTCCCCGGCTCTGCTGTTGTGGTGGAGCCAGGGCAGGGTCTGGCACCCCACCGAACACAGGAGGTTGGTGCAGGGTGGGGACGGAGCGAGCAGACCTTCCACACTCAGTGCCAGGTGGATTCTGCATCGTTTTGGTTTCAGCCTACAAAAATACTCCGTTTGGGTGGTAGAGTTGACGCTGTCTCGAGTTATGTGTTGACCTAATGCCTCGAAACTGAGGTGCAGGTTTGCTTTGTGGCACTTTGCCGCGGTCCAGGCAGATCATGTGTTTGGAGGCATCTCATGGGGTTGCTGCACTGGGGTGCCTGGTGCAGCTGGTGGCATTGCCCAAGCCCAGTGTTCTGACAGGCGCAGTGGGGTTGTGGGGGAGCACAAGGAGTTCAGGTGGGATGGACCTTGGACATCTCTGGCCCAACCCCTGCTCAAAGCATGGCCGAGCTCACAGGTTGGTGGGGTTGGTCAAGGCTTGTCCATCTGTGTTTTGTGGGTCTCCAGGGATGACCCAACCAGGTCCAGTCTGACCCACCCCTGGCACTGCCACCGGCATGTCCAGACGGTGTTCACGCCAAAGCCTCTCTCCTGCAGTCTGCTGGCATTGCGGGAGATGCTCAGCTGCCACGTGCTGTCAGGGTCCCTCTCCACTGCTTTGTCCTCGTCCCTGGTGCTGGCAGAGCATTACTGGGCGTTTGGCTCACATGGAGGTGCCAGCAGTGCCTCAGCCATTGGTCACAGATAGAGCTGTGGGGTCATCACCTGCCATTAAATCTGGGCAGACAAAGGGCTTGGCTGGGTAATTAGCAGCATTACAGCATCAGTTAATGCCCTCAGAGCCGCTGGTGATGGAGCAGAGCGGCACAGCCCTGTGCTGCTGCAGGAATCAGGCTGCACCACTTCTGCCTTTGAATCCCTTTGGTGCCTCTTGGCCAGCACGCTCATGGATTTCATGAGGGAGAAGGGGAAAAAACCCAACTTGCCCCCTAAATCTTGCTTTCTTTTTGTTTTCTGTTCTCTGTGAAATGTGTCTTTTTGAGAAGTTTGAACTTGAGGTTTTCACCTCGTTGTACTCCCAGTTGAACCACGACCAAGCATCTGGCAGCATCTGCCTTCTCTCGCTGGGGTTTGGAGACTCTTCTGCCGCCTCAGAGTAGCGTAGGGGCCTTAGAAATGGTTCAGAAACGTCCTTTTTGGCCCTTTCGAGGCAGGTGATGCCCCTTCCATGTGAAAATACTGGGGTTCTGCAGGCATCTTTCTCCTGCCACGCTCGCCAGCGCAGCCTCTCCGGGATGCTCAGACTGCGGCGCTCGCAGCGCCGAACAGATTTGTCTTGGCCTAAAAATACCGTAAACATTTTGGGCAGCGTTCTCTGTTCCCGTATGGTCCAAGATGCAAACACTCCCAAGCCGACAAGTTACACACAGTCCTTGGCACCCAAAGAAACGCTGTGTTTGTACCACATGAAAAGCTGGATCTGCATCCAAAGCCGAGGAGAGGAACATCGGGAGCGGAAGGATATTGGTGGATGGCAAGAAAAGGAGCCCAAACACGCTGGGCTCGGCACATCTTGTTGGCAGAGCCGTCACAGAGTGGAACCCGCTGGGGTGAAGGCAGGTCTGGAGGCTGCTCAAGCTTCCCTCCTCATCTTCATCTTGTCTTGGAACAGGGTTGGGGCTGCTCTGAGATTTTTACTGGTTTCTCTCCCATGTCCATGCCCCCTAGGAGACGATACCTGCTCCTGGTGCTGATTTCCATTTCCCCTCGCCCAGGTCAGGTTCCACCAGTCCAGCTGTGTCCCCACTGCACACAAATCCAATTTATCTCGTGTTTTCTTGGTGTCTCCCAATTGAACTTGACTCCCAGAAAGTATCCTCACATTGCAGAAGCTTCCCTGTGTTGAACCTTTAGTGATGGTGAAGGCCCAGGCTGGGATTTGTCACCCAGTATGGTTTTAAGTGGATTTCAAGGACCCACCTTCCCTGTGACGCCTGCAGCCCCTTCCTACTGAGGGATGCAGCTCTGAGGGGCTCTGGCATCATCTCAGGAAGGATGAGGAGCAGCTGGGACCTGGGGGAATTGAGGCAGGAGCCTCCTGCTTCTGATTTTGTTTTCCTGGTGGAGGTGGAGTGGGCGGTGGCTCCGGAGGGTGGGCACTGTTACCACAGCTCAGGGCAGGACGAGTTGCTCTGTCCAAATCGTGTTTTAAAACAGCAGTAAACGTGAGGATCTCCTGATTTTTGGCTGTGGGGAGGGACATCTATGCGGGGAGCACTGGGGGCACCCCATCCCGTGCTGCACAGGAATGCCCTGGAGCGGTTTATCCCCCCGGATAAGCGGGAGGCAGAGCTGCTCTGGGATGAGAGTACACAGCCCTAGTGCAAGAGGGGTTCCACACCCCCCGACTGCCTTTTGGGGACCACCCCCCATGGGGGCATCCCCGTGCCTCAGCCCCGCCGGGGCTCGGCCGCGGCTGTCGCGAGTGGGATTCAGCCACGCAACCCCCGCGGCTTCTCCGTGCCCGGCAAAGTCCTGGCTGCTGGAAGCTTTTAAGTCTGAGAAAATCTCTCTAATGCAGAGAGGGGGGTTTCCTTAATCAGGCGGGGGACAGCTGAGCCCCCAGACAGGCACGCTGGGTGCCACGTGCGTGCCCGGCCTGGGATCACGCCGGCTTTGCTCCTCGCTGTCGCTTCTCGTTTCCTCGCAGCCCGGCTGACGTGCCAGTTTCTGATAAGGGACTTGGACAGAGCAGAGCTCACCGGGCACTGAGATGCTCTGCAGCCAGTTAAAGCCACACAGCCCTTTCTGTCCTTTCCTTGGCTGAGTGTTCCGGAGGGCGGCTGATTTACCCCCTAGTTCTCCTTCCTCTCATTCCCCAGGATGTGTAAAATCAGGCATTTTGCAGGATGCTGGGGAGTGCAGAGGCAGCTGCCAGTGTCGTGTCCTCATCCTCATTCTCATCCTTATCCTCGTCCAGACTTCCCCAAAGCCCAGGGTGGTTGAGTCTCCCTCCTCTAGGGGAAGTCAACCCGCATCCTGGTCAAGCATCGTTTCCTCTCACATGTTCTGCGTTTCCTGCTGCTCTCTCACACTCTTCAGGTTGGAAATGTGCTGCTGTGTGAGCTGGGATCATGGGATTGGGAATATTTCCTGGAAAAGAAGGTGCTGCGGTGGATCCTGATAGAATGGGGTGGCAGCGAGAGGGGCAGATGATGAACGAGGTCGATTTTTGCCGTGGGGAGTTCCCACTCTGTTTTTTCTCCTCTGAAAATTTTCTGCTGGGAAAGAATCGGTTTTAGATCTCTTTTATATGAAAAATACTCGTGTTCCACTGGCTGCAGCCCAGTGACAGAAAGGTTTCCTGAAAACCTCTTTGTATCTTCTGTTTTCACCCTGGCAAAGAGAATGACGAGGAATGAGAAGGAAAGCTCTTTTCTGAAAGCCCTTGCAGAGATCCCGAAAACAGGAATCTTTGGGTTTGATTCCCGCTCCAGCAGGATTGTTTTCCTTTTGCATCATCTTAAAAAGCTAAAAATGTGGGACGCACATTTTTTTTGTCAAAAAAAAAAAAAAAGAAATAAAAAACCCGAAAGAACCGGCAGCCAACGCCTGTAATGGCTGAAAAATGGCATTTTATTGTCCCAAACCTCTCGTTGAGCAGCAGATTGCTGCGAGCTGGGCTGCCTTGGCTCGTGTGCTGCTGCGACTCGGTCACTCACCGCCGCCGGTGCTTCCCGTCCCACCGCGCTGCAGACCAGCCCCGTCCTCGCCTGTACCAGCTCTGGAGCTCGTCCCCATCCCCTTCCCCGCAGCTCCAGCAGCCCCTCGCTGTGGCCAGGGTGACAGGCAGGGTTACAGCAGGCTTGGGGCTGGGGATGGCAGTGCTGCAGCAGCCCCTCACAGCTCGGGGTGCTCCAAACCCACCCTGGCAGGGAGCTGTGGGTCTCACAGACAGTGAAGTTACAACTGATTTTAAGAAGTTGGTGGCTGGGGAGAGCAGGGAGACCAAGGTGACGCTGTGTAGGGCACTACATGTGTTAAACCCACAGAGAATGACCTTGGGAAAGGCAAAGGGTAATGCTGTGAGCTTGTTTCAGGGTCTGGGTGAGCAGAGCCACGTCCACCCCGTTCCACCGCTTTCCTTGACAGACTTGTTGAGGAAACAACCCTCAGGGTCATTTCATGAGGACATAAAAATGGCAAAATGCTGCAGCTGGTGGCAGCAGCCCCTTGCTCGTCCCTGCTCTGGGTTTGGGTGGTGAATGGGGGGCAGAGGTGAGGGCACTGGGAGCTGCCTAAAACCTCCAGGCCCCTGTGTCGTTGCTGCAGGTTTTAGAAAGGAGAAGGACGTTGCTGCTTGGCTGAAACCTCTTAAAAATTCCGTTGGGAGGTTCCCTCCTTCGAAGGTCCCGGGGGGGTGGCCATGGCTCGTCCATTCCCACAGCTCCTGAACCTGCCAGCAGCTGTTGCTGGAGGAGAGGAGCTTCCAGGGATGTGAGGGATTGCCTTCCCAACTGCCAGGCAGGGATGGGAGGGAAGAGGTGCGAGTTCCAGTTCCTGCAAAAGAAACTGTGGTGAGATGGGACAGCCCCCTTAGACACTGGAGAGTGTCCCCAGCACCCGAAGGAAACCCGACTTCAACCCGTGTGCTGCTCATGGAACAACTTTTTCCACTTTGCCTCTGAAAGAGAAAAAGGAAAAAAATCTCTTTTTTTTTTTTTTTTTTTTAGAGAAAAGCTCAACTTTCCGTCTTTTAGCTGCATCGGTGAAACAAAAGGTTTTGGAAAAAAAAAATCCGCAAAAAGCAGTTTCAAAAAAAAAAGAAAGGCAAAGCTGTTCCTTCCCCACCAGCAGCGGCTCTTCCTCTTTTGGGCCGTTCTCAGAACAAACAAGGACACATACAAAAATAGAAAAATAGTAGGGAAAAATCCTCGGGAACCTGCAGAACTCAAGTGCTGGGAATCTCTCTACTGTTCATGGCAGTAATTCCAATTCCTGCTGCCTTTCTCTGTAGATAGACAGCACAGGAATTGGCAGTACCAGGAATTATTAGGAATATTATTATTAGGTATAAGAATTATTCAGAATCATTATTATTAGGTAATTAGCTAATAGTTACTAGGTAGCAGGAATTACTGGTAATGCCAAGCAGAGTGTCAGGTGCCACTGTGGCCAGGAGTGAGCCTGGTCCTTCCCTGCTGGAGCTGGAGCTGGACGAGGACATTTCCCTTCTGCGACTGAATACGGTAACGAGGGTGGAAATGGCGCCACGGAAGGAGCAGTTCTAATGGAAAATGTTGTGAAAAGCTTCAGCTGGATGGAGAGCAGGGCTGGGGGTGGGTGTGGTGCCCATTGCTTGGCCGTGGCCACCTGGCACAAGCATCCCCTAAGCCAGACCTGCAGGAAGAGTGGAGCCGTGTGGCACCGGTGCTGTGTGGGACCAGTGCCAAGCGTATCCTACCTGCGACATTCCCAGCCTTTCTGGAGACATCCCGGCTTTTATTCTCTCCAGCAAAACTTCCCCTCCGAGCCCTGTGTTTCCCAGAGCTCACAGGGAGTGGAAGAGCCACTCCTGAACACGCTTTGGCCTCAGAATGGAGATGTTTATTGCTGTTTAGGAAGACAGAGAATTGTCAAGACTTTTTTTTTTTTTCCCCCTACTGCTGATTTTGGCATGAAAAGGGACCGAGACTTCCAGGAAATTCTGTAGCTTTGACTTCCAAAAAAAAAAAAAAAAAAAACCAACGAGTTGGCAAGTGCTGGTTCCGTCATAACGCCTGATTGCTTTTGGTATGTTGAAAATAGAGCGATTAAACGTGGATCTCAACTGGCTGCTGAGCACGAGCGAGGGACTTTGGGGTGTCCCCATCCCCTGTGTGTGGCCAGGACGGGAGGTCACTGGGCTCCTCCTGAGGAGGAGGTGTCACCTTGTTGCCTTGATGCAGCAGTGCTCGAGACCTTTCCTGCTCATGAGCCCAGTCTTGGCCTGGGGTTTGCTGCCCAGTGTTGTCACTGTCACCCCCCGTGCCACCCCCAGCAGAGCTCGCAGCTGTCACTGTGCCACGTGCCCTGTCCTGCGATGCTCTCCCTGTTGCACCTTTGCCTTTGGTAAATGCCACCCGTCTGGTTTTGTCAAGGATGAGCTACTCTTTGCTTAGAATTTGGGGTTTTTCTTTTCCTGTTTGTAAGCAGGTTTTTGCAGTAGAGCAGAGGGCATCAAGGTTTATTTCCCCTCCGTGGTGTCGTACTTGTAGGTGACGAATGCGCCTGAGCTGGTGCGGGGCCAAGTTCAGCTCCAGCGTAAACAGAACCTTTGAAAGCAAGGAAGTTTCTCTCCATTCCTCCCCATGCTGCAATTCCTAAATTAGAGACGCCCTGCCATCACAGCCTAGGATCTCTATCCTGGCTTTTTGACCCTGTTGAGGTCAGCAGCACCTTGGGGCGATGCTGTTGATTTGTGCGAGGGCGACTCGTGGCCCGTCCGGGCCGGTGGGTGTTCTGGGCGGGGGGGACCTGCCTGTGTTCCCCATCCCCACTCCACACAGGATCTCAGACTGTCACGGTTGTGCTTTCAGACATTAAGAAAGAAAGGTTTTAACGGCTGTGACAGCCCGGAGCCCGACGGTGACGACTCCATAGACCAGAGCCCTCTGATGGAGGATAAATACCGCAAAGGCAGCGAGGATCTGGATATCCTGTTCAAGCGATACGGTGTAAGTACCTGCCCGTGGCTGGAAAACCTTCATTATATGTTCTTTTCTGTTTTGTTTCTCTTCTGTTCGACTTCCTCCCGACCTCGTCCCCCGCTCCCTCCCCGACACCCCCACCCCGTGTCCCCCCCCCCAAACGTAACAGGCGCTGAACAAGAAGCACAGGGAGTGCGAGAGCCCGGAAGGGGATGAAGTGTTTGCGCTGACCCCGCAGACGGAAGAGAAATATAAAAAGATTGATGAGGAGTTTGATAAAATGATGCAGAGTTACCGGCTCGCAGTGAGTAGCTGGTGGCCTGCAGCCCCCCCGCCCC
>NW_020956629.1:47085-52208 GCF_003031625.1 Empidonax traillii
AACGTAACAGGCGCTGAACAAGAAGCACAGGGAGTGCGAGAGCCCGGAAGGGGATGAAGTGTTTGCGCTGACCCCGCAGACGGAAGAGAAATATAAAAAGATTGATGAGGAGTTTGATAAAATGATGCAGAGTTACCGGCTCGCAGTGAGTAGCTGGTGGCCTGCAGCCCCCCCGCCCCGGTCCCCTCCCCGGTGCCTCCAGGTGACGGGGGGGTGGATTTTGCATGGCTTTGCTTCGGAGCCGTGCCGTGCCTTGGGAGCCGATGCCCGCAGCCCCCACAGCCCCGAATGCACCCGGCTCTGACGGGTGAGATGCACCAGGGGCCTTGAGGGTCCCTCCTGTTTCCCACCCTTGGGAAAACGGTTCCCGGTAGCTCCGGTGTCCTGAGCTTTCCAAGCTCTGTCTGGACAGTGTAGGAGGATATTGCCCCTCTTCCTTCCTCTGCTGCAAATACTGAATTAGGACCTCCCTTTTCCACCTTCTTTTCCCCACAGAAGGGATTTTTGTTCAGTGTTCATGAGAGCTGGTGGTGGGTGCCGACCCCTCACATCCCTGCAGGGCTCAGCCTGCTTTGGGCTATTTCACATTAATTCCCCCCAAATCCACCGAGCCCTTGGGGCAGCTGGTGGCCGTGGCAGAAATCCAGAGAAGGTTTTAGCCTGTGATCCCAGAGCTGTCACCGGCACCAGGGTGGCATCAGGACAGTGCTGAAAGGGATTTGTGTCAGGAGACAGGAGGAGGAGGGGGACATGTTTCAAATTAGTTGTTAGTTCAAGGGAGCAGAGACTGTCGATGCAGGCAGCGGCTTTTCGGGGGGATTAGCCCCGTGTTGCTGCATCCGTAATTAATGCTGTGGGAGCAGGAGGGAGGCTCCTTTTCCAGGGGTGGATGCAGCACAGCAAAAATGACACACACACCCCCACGCAAAATAATCTGTCCTTCTGTGCTTTGCAAACCCCCACAAGTTAAAATTCTGGTTTTTCTCGAGAGCTAGGTCTTGTGAAATCCCCAAGGTTTTATTTTGCTGACTCAGCGCTGTGTTACTCCAGGAGCCTCTCAAGGACCCCAAAATTTGCACCTCCGTCCCCTACATCTTGGGGTGGAGGGGATGGGGGCACTGCCCTGAGACCTGGGAGGGCTGAGGAGTGGAGGAGAGTGGGGTGCAGGAGGTGATGGTTACTCGCTGTGACAGCAAGCCCAGCCCTGTGGGTGGGTTTCAGGGCAGGATTAGCTCTGGTGAGGCTTGGATCTGCCTCATCCTCCTCGGTTTCACTAGTGGGGGGCAGGTGTCCACCCTCCCAGGGCTTGTGTGGCGTGGGTGTACAACCCCAGCTGGACCTGCACCTCGCTGGCACCTGGCACAAGCCCTGCCACTGGCACAGAATAGACCCAAAAAGCCACTTGAGCTTTCCCCTTGGGAAGCAGGGGCCACTCAGCCTCAGTACGTGCTCCCAGCAGGCCCTCATCATCCACACGTGCCAATCCAAAGGGACAGTCCGTGCCCAAAAGCCCTTAGGGTGGTGGCATTCAGGCGCTGGGCGGCTCCCGGTCAGGGCGAAGCATCGGGCTCTCCACTAAACCCCGGCGGCAGCGAGGGGCCGAGCAGGTGGAGCGTGTGCGGTTGAAGGCAGCGCTTTCCCATTTTAACTGCTGGGTTGGTTTGGTGTGTGTGACCAGAACTAACCCGACGGGGCAGCTTAACCGGGGCCGTGCCCGCTAACGAGAGGCCTCGGCGGGGCTTCTGCCTCCTGGTGTTTTGCCCTCGCTTCTAACGAGCGTGGAAGCCGTGGGGTTTGGCTGGCGTGTGCATCTCCTCCCCCGGATTTTGGACCACTGGCCCTACTAGCTGTGCCCTCCCCGGGGCGGGGGGAATCTGGTGGCCTGGGTGTGTGTTGCTGCACGCAGGGGCAGCATCAGCCTGACGCTGGTCTGCGGGTGCAGTGGGACAGAGCTGGGTTAAGGCAAACCTCGGCTCTCGGGCCGGTGTATCCACGTCCTGGCTCTGTCACTCGTGCTGTGTTGCAGAGGGGGTTTACCTCTCCCTCTCCCTCCCTGGGAATGTGCACACCCATAGACGTGTTGGCAGTGATTTATTACACAACGCTGCTGCTCCGGTGTTCGTGCGACGCCCAAGAAACCTTCCTCCTCCTCCTCCTCCTCCTCCTCCTCCTCCTCTGGTTCTGCTGCTGTGCAGGATGAGTTCCTGGGGCTGAGCAGAGGGAGGGCTCCACCTTCCAGCTGTCCCCAGCAGTGAGGGGATTGCTGAGCCCTGCCCCTGTGAACGGGAGCAGCGCTGCAGCGCAGGCTCAGAGCCGCCGTCCTCGCAGCCTGGCTGCGGCCGCGGGATATCTCTGAAGGACGGGGTGCCCTTGGGAGGCAGGTGGGGAGGGTTCCTGGCAGCCAGGCGTGGGTGAGCACCGTCCCACTCCTTCCTCCCGTCCTCCCCTCTGCCTCCAAGGCGCAGCACCCATCCAAGGGCAGATTTCTGGAGGGGAAGGGGCCACAGGGCAGCAACGTCCATCCAGCTGCAGTGGGGAGATTCTCAACTCCCTCTGCCCTCACCAGTGCAGCCTCTGGGGTCCTGGGTCTGGTCCTGCCATGGTCCCATACGGTGCTGGGCTGCTCTGCCTCTCCATCCACGAGCAAATTAAAGTGGGACTTTAGCAAAGCCCCGGCTAAAGCCTCTAAGCAGGTGCCGGCTCCTGTTAACGAAGAGCAAATCAGTGACATAAGACAGACAGCCAGGATAATCGCAGCGGGTCTGGCTCCCACGGGGACGCTGGTAGGTGAAGCTGGTCCTCGACCTGCGGCCAAGGATAGGGCTTTAGCGATGCTCCCACTTCCCTGGGGTCAGCTCCTCCCTCCCAGCAGCTCCCAGAGGAGCCAGGATAGATGACAGTGTCACCTGGGGGCTGTGTGGAGCAGAACGAGTCTATCCCAGGTGCTGAGCCTCCAGCACCAGTGCCAGTCCAAACTGAGATCCACTGCTGGAGGGCTCTTCCCACCCCTCTGGATGAGGAATAGCCTCGTAAAATCCCTGCTGCTCTTGGGGTGAGGGGTAGTGCTGAGCTCAGCTGCTGTTGGTGCTGGTGGGGGCAGACCATTGGGGTGCTGCCCACCTTCATGCTCTGGGGTGTTCCCAGCTTCTCCTCTGTGGCTGCCCTGAACACAACTGAGGGTAAACTGAAAATGAGGCCAGAACAGCAGGTTGCAGAGCTCTGGTGTGTCCGAGGGGACAGCCCATTGCTCTTCCCCAGTGAAATCTGGGCTCTGGTGCATCCCCCTGAAGGGCCAGTGTGGGTTCAAGCACAGCAGTGCAGGCCAGCAGTGAGATGGAGGTTTGGGGGCCCTGACTGCCCCCCTTTGATCAGCAGTGGGTGTTGCTGCTGCTGTGCTGCAGGGACTGGGTTTCGGCTGCCCTTTACCCCCCGCTCTCTGTTCAGTCCGCAGTGCCCGCTCCCAACTTCGCCATGCCCGTGACGGTGCCGGTGACCAACCAAAACACGCTGCAGTTCAGCAACCCGGGCAGCTCGCTGGTGACCCAGTCCCTGGTGACCTCGTCGCTGACAGACCCCCGGCTCCTGTCGCCGCAGCAGCCGGCGCTGCAGAGGAACACGGTGTCCCCGGGGCTGCCGCAGCGGCCAGCCAGCGCAGGTGAGCCACGCCCTGAGCCTTCACACCCTGCCCTCCCCATCCTCCCTGCCCACAGCCCGGCTGGGCACACAGCACCAGGCATGGGGTATCCCCAGGTGGCAGGGGACGCCCCTGCTGCCTCCATCCCCTGCCCAGGGGTCTATGTCCCAGCACTGGTGGGTGGCAGGAGCAGCCTGGAAGTGTTGTTGCCGCTGGGCACGTGCTCCTGTCCTCCTGCCAGAGGTTGATGCCCCCAGTTTGTGCCTTGGCCCCAAACTAATGGCAACCACCCCCAATCGCCTTACCCAGACCTCTCTGAGAGCTGGATCCCTGCAGGGATCTGTTTCAAGGTTGGGCAGCACAAGATGAGTCACCCAGCGCCATTCCCAGGCTCGGGGGTGGCTGCTGGCATCCCGCTCGCCGGTGGCACTCCGGTGACATGGGACTGCTGCCTAAAAAGGGCTGTTCTGAGTCGGGCCGGGCTGGTTGCAGTTGGTCGCCGGTGATTACTCATGTGGCTCTGCTGACAGATTGGAAGAGCCGTCATTTCCAGCAGGGACCGGCGATGGGTGGCGGAGGGCGGGGTAGGGGAGAGGAGTTGTCCCCCGTGTCCCCTGCAGTGCCGGGGGGGGGACGGGGACGACGTGTGACCACGGCCCAGCTCTCCCGCAGTGCCATCATAAATAATAATAGCGTGCAGAAAGCCCCTGCCTGCTATTTTGGGTGTCACAGATGGTCTGTGAAAGTTGCACGGGCTGCGAAATGGCAGAGCCGCTGCCTGTGACCGCCCGGACCTCTGGGCGGTGGGTGCTTGGCTGAGGCCCCCCAGCTCTGTGAGAGCTCAGGGGGGCTCTGCCAAGGGTGTGGATTTGGGGAGAAGGGCTGGGAGGTGCCTCCAGAAGCACGTTATGTGGTGGGTCAGGGCGAGCACAGTGAATTGCCTGGATGGGATGCAGTAGAAGCCATGTTTCAGAGATGGCTTGTTTGCTCACTGCTCTCCCCACAGCGGGTCCCTGAGGTGCCTTGAGGTGCTCAGGTACGAGGACAAAGCAGGAGAGGGGTTGTTCTGTTCTAAATCTGGTCCCACAGAGCAGCATCTCAGCCAGACAGGGCAGCAGAACGCTCCTCAGGCACAGGCAGCCATCGCTCCAGCTGCAGGGATCTCCGCCCTCTCGC
The DNA here is from genome assembly GCF_003031625.1 of Empidonax traillii. Lineage (NCBI taxonomy): Eukaryota > Metazoa > Chordata > Aves > Passeriformes > Tyrannidae > Empidonax > Empidonax traillii. Next base: position 51,896 of record NW_020956629.1, read on the forward strand.
AGGCCCCTCGGCTGAGAGCAGAAGAGGCTCCCTGGTAAAGCAGACCCCGCTGGGGGCTCGCTGTTTGCAGCTCGCTCGCTGCTCGGTTGAGGGGGATCATTTTGTGGTTGCGAGCGCAGAGGTGTTCCAAGTCCGGCCATCTGTGTCTCATTCGCTCGCTGCCTGGGACACGGAAGAAATCCTGCTTGTGGGAGCCAGGGCCTTGCATGTTAGAAAAACTCCTTTTTTTTTCCTCTTAAATTTTTTTTTTTTTTTTTTTTGCCCTGCAGCAGAGCTGGGAGTGTTGTTTCCAGAGCAAATGCACAGCGAGCTC
>NW_020956629.1:52452-67325 GCF_003031625.1 Empidonax traillii
GGCCATCTGTGTCTCATTCGCTCGCTGCCTGGGACACGGAAGAAATCCTGCTTGTGGGAGCCAGGGCCTTGCATGTTAGAAAAACTCCTTTTTTTTTCCTCTTAAATTTTTTTTTTTTTTTTTTTTGCCCTGCAGCAGAGCTGGGAGTGTTGTTTCCAGAGCAAATGCACAGCGAGCTCTGGCTGGGTGCCTTTGCACTGCTCAGTGCCATCGGCTTGGTTGGTGGGAGAAAGGCGGACAAGGGGTTGTGCAGGGCTGGGAGTGGGGTTGGCATCACCCACCCAAGGGAGTGACTCCCCCCTTCAGCAGCCTGGGCACCAGAGGCTGGGGTGCAGGTGGAGTCCCACAGCAGAGCACAACCCTAAAATCCTGGTGGGTTCCCTCCTCCAGGACTTCAGAGGCACCAGGAACCTTTACAGCCTTTACAGACCAGGCTTTACAGCCCCTTCCTTTGAAGGGAGGGTGCTGTGGTGCCACATCTGCCACATGTTGTGGGTCACCTTGCCCTTTCTCAAGCTGTACAATATTTAGGACCACTGCTGTTCCCAACCCTGCTCCCATGTGGGGAGCAACTGTCCTACCCTGCACAGCAGTGGCTCAGCCCTCCTGCCGGCGTCGGGGGGCTCGCTGCAAACCTGAAGCCCAGAGCCACGGGCTGAATAAAGGTTCCTGTCTCAGGTTTCCCCATCTGGGTTGAGAAGGGCTGGGCGGTGGTTTAGAGGTGGGGTTTGGGATCGGAGGCTCCTCGTTCCCCAGCCCAGGGCTCCAGGATGACTGCGGTTGCAGCTTCAGAGCCTCCACGCCGGCTTCTGGCCACAATCGCCGCCCGCGGCATAGCCAGGCAGCCCCAGCCGGGGAAAATAGGTGGCTTTCAGAAGCGACTCCGTAACGTGGCAGAAAAAAAAGTCAAATCTTCTTGCAGGAGGGGCAAAATGTTCAGTTTTTTGGGGGAATGTGAAAGCCCCCGGTCTGGTTTTTCCCAGCCTGGTGGGGAGTGGCCGCCCTTTCCAAGTGTTGGGACGGTGGGAGGCGGGATCGTAGCAGCGCCCTGGCAGTGCAGGGATGGTTTCCATTCGGCCTGAACGTTACAGGGGGGATAGTGTTTCATGTCGTGCTGCTGGGGCTCTCTTCCGCAGCAGCACCGGCCCCCGTGTCCCCCCAAAGGGGGGCTTGGAATAAAATAGCCGCAGTGTTTTCCAAGCTGCCTCCTCTGGAGCAGGATCCTGTGCACCTGGCTGCTTCCCAAAGGAAACGGATCTGCCTGGATAATGTTTCCCAACCTGATCACCAGGAATGCTGCTCATTTTGCTCAGGACTTTCTCCCTCGGGGACGCAACCGCACTTATATTCCTCTGCTTTCCTCCGTTGTGCTCCTCCCCCACTTCCTGCCCCCCAAAAGTGGGGATGCTCACCTTGTTTCTGCGTGGATGGTGACCCTGTGTTTCTGGTTGCTTTGCAGGGGCAATGCTTGGAGGAGACCTGAACAACACAAATGGAGCCTGCCCGAGCCCTGTGGGTAAGTGAGGAGCCTTCCAGCCCTGTGCCCGGGGCTCCGTGTGCCACTCCTGCCCGTGGTTTCCCCACGTGTCCCCCAGGATTTTGCTTTGCCGTTCAGAGGGAAGCGCTGGGGAAAATTTTGCTGCCGTTGGCGGTGGGAGGAGTTGGCATGTGGAGCTCCAGCCTTTGTGGGGAGTGCTGGTTTCAGTGAAGACCCCGGAGGCTGAGGTGTATCCCTCTCCCCTGGGTCTCTGGGAGTGCTGAAGATCAGAGGAGTGATCCATGAGGACCAGGATTTGGGCACCACTGGCTTTAGCTCCTCACGCTGCAGCCAATTTCCCCCCCTCACCTCAGGTGATCAATTAACATCCAGTTCCTCCTCGGGCTTGGGCCCTGTAAAGCAACTTTACTGCAAGGGAAAAAGCTCATTAAGGTCCCTTTCCACTGCGAGAGCCTCGATGCTAACGAGGCTCAGGCCTTGTGGCTCAGCTCCCTGGCTGTAAAATGCACTAACATCATCTCCATCCCCACATCTGCCTCCGCCGTCTGCAGGCTGAGGATGTCAGCCCGGCGCTGGTGTGGGCACGGCCCAAAAACCAGCCATGGCCCCAGGCCCTGCTGGGAAGCTGCTGCAGGCCCTGGGCTTGGGCTTGGCAGGGTGGATACCATCTGTCCCAGGGTGAAGGCAGCCTTGCTCCAGGAGCCTGGCTTGTCACCCCTCCTCCAGGCCTTTTTGCAGCGGGGCTCCAGCCGACAGCACGGAGTAGGAATGTGGAATTCCACGTTGCCCCAATTAAAACCAAACTGGAGCCGGGTCCCGCCGGCTCTGTGGATGGGGCTGGTCCAGCACTGCAGCTGCCCCGTCCCTGTGCCCTGCACCACAGCCCCTCCTGGGAATAGCCTTTTCCCAGTGCTGGGCAGCAGCCGTGCCAGTGCCAGCGGGATTTCTTCCCAGGTGCCAGGGCGGTCCTGGAGGCTCACAGTGCCCGACACGGAGCTTTGCTGGTGCTCGAGGGCAGGGGGAAGGGGCCGCCGTGCCACGGCCCCCCCCAGGCACCTTGGCGGCCCCTGTCCCCCACCGGCCGCCCCCACGTCAGCTGTCGGAGCAGCCGTGGCAGGAGCTTGGCAGGGCCCCTGAATGTCAGCATTGACGTCACCGGAGCATTCCCCGCGTTCCTACCGCCACTGCAGGAAACGGGCGTGAGGAGCAGGGACAGCCCGACCAGGGCCAGCCCCCGACCCCCCGCCGGCCCTGACCCCCTGCCCGCCCCGGGGCTCCCTGCACGGCTGCGGGAGGGGAGTGTGGCTCTGGCACTGCGCTTGTGGTTTTCAGATACCTGGGGCATCTCTTCCTCCTCCTTCTCCTCCTTCTCCTCCTCCTTCTCCTCCCTAGCAGTCTCTGCAGCACTGAGTGATCACCTGCTACCTCTGAGTCATCAGCTGCGGGTGCCTCTGGCTGGATCCTGCAGCGATGCCGGCTGTATCCCGGCTGTATCCCGGCTGTATCCCTGCTGTATCCCGGCTGTATCCCAGCTGTATCCCGGCTGTATCCCTGCTGTATCCCGGCTATATCCCGGCTGTATCCCGGCTGTATCCCTGCTGTATCCCGGCTGTATCCTGGCTGTATCCCGGCTGTATCCCTGGGTCCTGCCCGTGCACCACAGCGTGTGCCACCCTCGGGATGCAGCACCCGGCCCACCCTGCCTGCCCCTGAGCTCTGGCTATCCCCAGCTCTGTCCAGATTCACAGTGGGGTGGTGCAAAGGCAGCCCAGAGTGCTTCACTTTTAGGCCCCTTTTTCTGAAGGGGGGGCCTTTGCTGGGAAATCCAGGCACTGGGCTGGCCACATCCAGGCTGGGTGGGCACGGTGATGAGAATGCTCAAGGCCACCCACCTTTGGGGGGTGAGTGGCAGCACTGGAGCCCAAACCAGCTCCCCTCCAGCACAGAGGCCACCTCGATCCACACCCCAGGTGACGCACACCATTAACATGCCGTGCCTCAAACAGGGAGTCACCATGAGAGCCACGTGCGTACCCCGTGTCGGTGCCACCTTGGGCAGGGGAGTGTCAAAGGGTTTAACATTTCTTTTGGCATGTCCATGGCCACTGGCACTGTGGGTAGCAAAGGTCACCCGGGGAATTCCTGCACCTTCGTTGTTAATAAATCTAAAAGCCAGTGGTTCCCTGTGCCTGGTTCACCCATCACCGCTGCGTCCAGCCCCGGGACAGCTCTGGAGAGGCAGTGGCTGGCACTCGGCCCCCGCAGCCGCAGCGTCACTGCCACAGCCGCCTGCTGAAATGCAGATGCAGCGCAATGGTAGATGTGATTAATAATGCAATCAGCGACCTATTTTTCCCGGTCTAACGTGCAATGAATATGAGGGCTGAATCCTGGTGATTGCTGAACGCCTTTCTATCTTTGGGGCCTATTCAGGAAAAAAAAAAAAACAACCCTCATCAGAACAGTAATCTGATCCAATTTATTCCTTTCCTGATGTTCATCAAATCTTTTCCTTTTTAATTTTTTTTCTTCCTTTCCTTTCTTCTTTTTTTCCCCCCTCTCTGCACATAAAATCCTTAAGTGGGGCAGCAGGAGGAGGAGGAGGAGGAAAGAACCTCAGATCTTCAAAGGGGCAGTGGGAGCAGTGAACTGAGTCCTCACTTGGCTGTAGCCCCTTTTTGCTGCTCTGGTACCATAAGGAGACCTTACAAGTGAACATACCAGTAATTATCTGCTGTGGCAGAGCCGTGGTGCCCGGCCAGGGCATGTAAAGAGCCTCTGATCGGGCCTCTGAGATGTAGCAGGTGTTACTGCAGGAACAAAAGGAAGTTCCTGCAGGTTGAGGAGCTGCCCTGGGCACTGAGAACTCGGGGCCGCTGCCTACCCTGCCCTCACCCTGCAGGGTGAGCCTGCCTGGGTGCGGGAGGGTGTTGGGGAGCCTGGGGGGGATGAGGTGCTGCTCTCCCTGGGAGGAGCATCCGTGGAGGCCTGCTGTGGCTCTGCTTGCTGTGCATGTGCTTACCACAGCTGTGCACTCACCATCTCCATAAATCCACCGCTGCCATGCATTCATAGAATCATAAAATCATGGACTGATTTGGGTTGGAAGGGACCTTAAAGATCATCTAGTTCCAACCCCCTATCATGGGCAGGGACACCTCCCACTAGACCAGATCACTCAAGGCCTTGTCCAGTCTGGTCTTGAACACTGCCAGGGTTAGGGCATCCACAGCCTCCCTGAGCAACCCGTTCCAGTATCTTAACACCCTCACAGCAAAGAGTTTCATCCCAATCTCCAGCCTAAAGGTCCCTTCTCTCAGTTTGTACCTGTTCACTGCCCTGCACTCACCATTGCCATGCACTTAAACCTCCTTCATCCTCTGCCACCCTTCCTCTTGCAGGAAACGGCTATGTGAGTGCCAGAGCCTCTCCGGGCCTCCTTCCCGTGTCCAACGGCAGCAGCCTGGGCAAGATCATCCCGGCCAAGTCCCCGCCGCCGCCGCCGCCCTCGCACGGGACGCAGCTCGCCGCCAACAGCCGCAAGCCGGACCTGCGTGTGATCACCTCGCAGAGCGGGAAGGGGCTGATGCACCACCTGGTGAGTGCCCGTGGCTCTGTGGGGACACCGGCTGGGGTGGGAGCGGGCAGGCCGCAGGGGGATGTGGTGCTGTTCTGTGTGGTAGGAGTGGAAGGCGGCCGGGGCTGTGCCGGCAGGGAGGTGTGAGGAGGAAGGCTTGGATTCCCCCGCCGTGGTGCCGGCGAGCGCGGGCTGTGGCGGGGACGGGGCGCTCGAGTTAACGGTGCCTATCGGTTCTCTCCCCTGTTCTCCCGCGGGCAGACCGAGGACCACTTGGCTCTGGTGAGTTCCCTCTGAATGTGCATGGCGGCAGGGTGGGGACACGGGCCGCTCGTCCCCCTCGGTCCCCACACCCTGCCCTGGCTTGGCAGAGGCGTGGAGCATGCGGAGGGGGTGGATGCTGGCTCCTTTGCCCCCCCGTTGGGAATGCGGTGGGATGTGGGCACCAACACATGTCCAGTCCTGACTCAGAAAAGCAATCCCAGGAAAAACACACTTAGAGGAAAATCGGGTACCCTATGGAAAAGAAGGAGCTGACACGAGCTGTAAAGCACCTGAGCTGTAAAGCACCTGTTTCTCTATCAAGGCCAAAAGAGTTGTGCTGGTTCCCCCAGGGAAGTGAGCCAGGTTGGTCCCTCTGGGGGCTGTAGAGCCAGGTTGGGCACCACCACCAGGCTGGACCTGCCCCATGGGCTTTGCTGGAGCCACCACAGTTACTGCACGGGAAGACCTGGTCTACTGCCAGCACATGAGAGACAGGGAGTAAATCAGGCTCTTCCCATATTAAGGATATTATTTAAAGCCTGTGTAAATCCACTGGCTGGCTAGTGCACTCCCTAAACCTCCCTTGTGCACGGGGCACTTTTCCGTGTTATTTTTATGGCTTTTTTTCCCTCTTCCTGCCAGCAAAGTGAATGCCACCTTGTTTGTGGCAATGATTCACTCTGCTCCGTTGCTATTCTGGTGCAGGGCAGATGGGCGACAGGTCAGCGCAGCGAGGGAAGGGCAAGAGCTGCTGCAGGAGGCAGCTCACAGCCAGGGAAAAGCTCTCCAAAACACAGGAGTAAGCCAGTCCCTCTGGCAGCCTGCAAGGAGACACTCTTGGGCAGGCCAAGGATGAGCCAGGGCTTTGGCAGGCGTGGATTCTCTCGCTCTTTGTGCCCCCCAAACCCTTCTTGCTTAGTGGCCCCCTCCCAGCAGCTCCCTGCCTCAGTTTCCCCATGGGCAGATAGAGAGCAGTCACTCCCCTCTTCCTGGTCTGCTCGTCCCTATTCCCACTGCCCAAGGCGTTCCTGGGCTCTGCACTGGAGCAGCTTTAGGCAGAAATCCACCGGGGTGGCATTAGCAGCTTTAATTGTTGGTCTGAGCTAACCAGCGGGATTTTGCCTGGAGTGAAGAACATCCTCTCCTCAGCTGAGGTGGCAGAGGGGAGGTGGAGGGTGATGAAATAAGGTTAGCAGGCGACAGGGACCTTGGCACAGCTGGATCAGGAAAGGAAATGCGGATCGTTGTCCCTGCCGATCCCTCCTGTCCAGTTCAGATGCCCCCCTGCTCCATTAACCTTCTCCCCAGATTTGCTCCCTCCATGTTGCTCAACCCACACACACCAGATCCTCTCTCTCCAAATGGCAGCTCCCACCTCCTTGCAGGCAGCAGGGGGATGAGTCAGCGGCCCCTCTGCTGCGTCCTGCCCCTCTGCCCAGAGCCTCTGCCTGCAGCCCCAGCCCTGCCAGCCCTGCTCCTGCAGCTCTGGGCTCCGAGCACGCTCTGCTCCTCTGGAGGGCTCAGAGGGGCATCCCCCCGTTTGTCTCCACACTCCTGACTTGGCAGGGGGAGCGGGATCCCCAAGCATGTGCATGGTTTGGTGCCAGCCAGAATGTGCAACTGGAGCACTGGGCATGGGGCATGGAGTGTGAGTGGCATGAGGTGGGGGGGGGCAGCTTGCACACCTCCTCCCCTGCATGGATTTGGAGTGAAAATCAGGATGGCATCCCTGCACTCGCCTTGTGATTCCCAGGGCTGATAGGCCCGGGGCAGCCCATGTCCCACCGGCCCAGCCCTCCAGTGAGGCCTCACTGGTTCCTGTGCCTCTGCCCTCCTGGGAAAGCTGCAGAGCCCTGGAGCAAGGGGCAGAGGGGATGGGGCTGTGGGCTGCGTCCTGCTGGGCTGGCTCGGGGTCCAGTGCAGGCAGGAGCGGGATGGGGCTGAGTCCGGCTCTCTGTGAAGGCATTTCTTGCCATGTCCTTAACCCATGGCAGTGGGCACGGCCGAGGGTGGCTGCCAGCGGGATGTGTGCCAGGAAAACCCGCTCCTGGAGCCCAGGGCTTTAGCAATTAGAGCCCTGGTAATCGCCTTCCCCGGGCGGGCGGCGGGAGGGACCTGCGGGGCTGGGCAGCGTGTGGGCGCAGGGTGTGCAAATCCAGCACAGCCGGGTGCTGTCACCCTCTGGAGGTGGCCAGGGCAGGGGCTGAGCCTTCAGCCTCATCCCAGGAGAGTCCCCACGGCCGGGAAGCATCGCGTGGTCCATTCCCAGCCCTCCAAGGGCCTTGGGAGCCCTGGGTGTGGGAGGAAGGCACAGCCAGCCTCGTGCCAGGCGTGATTTAAGCTGGGCACTGCCCCAGTCTTCACAGGGTGACGTGTGCTGGGGTGCTTCGGATTAGAGTCAAGCCTCTTGAGTCTGATTTAAATCAGATCAGCAGAGACAGTCCAGATTATCTGCCTTGTAAACAGGGCTGAATCTGACCTATAGATCCGCCCACGTAACTGCCTGGAAAACCTCGGGGGGAGGCTGGCATGCACTGGTCCAAGGGCAGAATTTTTCCACAGTGGACCTGCTAATGCCCAAGTCACACAAACCTCATGAGGGCACCGAGCTGGCAGGTTGCTGAGCACTGGACTTCAAGTTTTGGGAGGCCACAGAGTCCCTTTAAAATCCTGAGGCCAGCGCTCAGCGTCCTCAGCTTCCCTTGAGGCGAGATCTTGGCCACTGGAGCTGCAGGGGAGAGGATGTGTCGGCTCTGTGCTGCCTTGGCCGGTCCTGGTGGTCCCTCTGTCACTCCTTGGTAGCCCAGCAGACCTCACACACAACCTCTGGAAAGCAATGAGCTTAGTCTGAAGCATCCTGCTGATATTTGCCCCCCTGCACACAGGGACATGGCTGGTCCTGGGTGGGTGAAGCCCAGCCCTGAGCAGGAAGGGGACACAAGGCCAGGTGACCTGCAGATGAGTGTCACAAGGCCCAGAGTGGCGGTAGCTGGGGGGGTTTTTGCACTTTGCTTTGCTGCAGTGTGGAATGGCCGGAGGATCAATCCTGCTTATCCCACGGTCTCTGTGCTCAGCCCCCAGTGCATGCCCAGGGGGTCCTGAGGGGCCACAACCCACAAAGATGACAGAGTCCAGCTGGGTTTTAACTGCCTCCCCGTTTGCTCCCACAGCAGAACACGCAGAGGTTGGGTGTCTCCCAAGCAACTCACTCTCTGACCACACCGGTTGTTTCCGTGGCGACTCCAAGTTTGCTGACACAGGGGCTGCCCTTCTCTGCCATGCCCACAGCCTACAACACAGGTAAGAGCAGTGGCCAGGTCAGAGCTCTCCACTGAGGGAATGAACAGGAGAGGGGAATGTGCTGCTGCAGGGATGTGCCTGTGCTCTCCGAGCAGCTGCATCGTCGCTCACGGAACTTGCCACTGCAAGACATGGCTGAGTCCAAAGGTTCCACAGGATTAAAATCAAGGGGAAAGTCATTATATAAATGCTGTCGTAGCCAGAAGGGCCGTGAGGGCTGATCCTGCCCTACTGTAGCCCACTGAACTGTGCAAGTGGATGCTAATTACAGCTACACCCATCCTCGGGCTCTCCAGAGCTCAGGTGATGTTGTAATAGGGGCTTAATGACGGTGAGCCCAGGCCCCCAAAAGTTTGGGAAGAATGCAGACCAGCCTGCTCATAGGCACATCTGATTCAGCCTGGTGGGGTTCAAGCCACCCTGAGGGGACGGTGACAGCGCAGTTGCCCAAGCAAAGGGGTTGTTCGTGTGCCACCGGTCAGACCTCCGCGAAAACTCCGAGGGCTTGCTGGTTGCCCCGTGTAACCTGCTCTGAGCTCAGAGGAGAGTTTGCAAAAATGTAAAAGAAGCTGCTTGTCTGGAAGAACCCAGAACAGGCGTGTTGGGAACTCCCTCTCCTAAATTAGTAGGTGTAGCCCCGAGGATGCTGGCAGTGCGTGATGAGCCCCGTGTGGCGCTGGCCCTGCCGTTCTCCAGCCAGGCTGGGCACAGCCAGAGTGCCCAGAATAGGTTTTAATTGAGCCCTGCGCTGCTGCTCGGGGTGGAGGGGGCTGAATTTCAGCTCTCTGTAGTTATTTTCTCTCGCAGCTGACCGTGGTGTTCCTGCTCGAGCACCAGCGGTGTCTGTGCCACGGGGTTTACTGTGGGGGTGAGCGTGGGGGGCATCGCTGTGGGGTGCAAACTCCAAGCCTGGACTGTTGTCACTTGTTTTGCCAGGGCTGCCCTGTTAATTGGGTGGGAATTACCTCAATTTGTGAAGGATCTTGAGCACAAGGAGCGGCTGAGGGAGCTGGGGGAGCTCAGCCTGGAGGAAGGGAGGCTCCCCACTCTCTAGGACTCCCTGACAGGAGGATGGAGCCAGGTGGGGGTCGGGTTCTTCCCCCGGGTAACAAGTGACAGGACAAGAGGAAATGGCCTCAAGTTGTGCCAGAGCAGGTTTTGGGTTGGATATTAGGGAAAATTTCATCATGGTAGAGGTGGCCAGGCGTTGGAACAGGCTGCTCAGGGTCGTGTCACCATGCCTGGAGGGATTTAACAGATGTGTGGATGTGGCACTTGGGGACACGGGTTAGTGGTGGCCTTTGCAGTGCTGGGGGAATTGATGGTCTTGGATGGCTTTTCCAACCTAGATAATTCCATGATTCTGTGATGCTGCCAGGATGATCATCCTGTAGGTCGCTGTGGGGTGCAGGTACCCTGAGCAAACTCCCAGCCTGGGGCATTGCCACTTGTTCTTTCCAGGACTCACCTGCTAATTGAGTGGGAATTGCCTGGATTTCAGGTGGGGGCAGTTGTGCCAAGCTGCCCCCTGGCCAGGGTTACGTGCCCTTTCCCGGAACCGGCACTCAGCCAAACCTTCCCATTCCCAGCTCTGTGATCCAGGCAGGCTCCAGCTCCAGCCCTGGTGGGGGCTGTGGGGGTGTAACCAGTGGGTGTCTGGAGCTCCCAAACCAGAAGGGCCGGTGCGGGAGGTGACGGACGTTGGGTGGGGTGTGCCGGGGATCCGCCGGCGGCGTTGGCAGCGGTTCAGCCCCGGCACAGCCACCTCTGTGTGTGCTGCTGGGGTGGGGACAGCTGAAACCACGAGGCACCCAAAATCACAGAGAGAAAGGGGGAGGGAGAGGGCACGGGAAGGGTTTGATTTACCCGTGGGTCCGTGGTGTCTGTGTCAGGTGTTGACGTGGCCGAGCGAGGTTTGACCATCTCCAGGAGCAGCAGCAATTTCCCCCCTGGTTTTCCCCACCGTTGTTCCCACCCCTTGTAAAATCCCCCCTTGGTATGGATGGGGTGCTCCTCGGGGATTTGGGATTGCTCCCGGGGCCCTGTAGGGGAAGGGCATCGTCCTGCAAGCGTGAGGAGGCACTGGGATGTGGGCTGCCCGTGGGGAGGGACACGGTGGCTGCTGAGTGTCCCCACGGCGGGTGGGGAGCGCCCCCTGCTGTCACACGTGGGGGTGGCCCAGGTCTGGGTGACGGTGTCCCAGGCACGGGTGGGGATGCCCCAGGCACAGGTGGAGATGCCCTAGGTAGGAGTGAAGGTGCCCTAGGCAAGGTGGGGATGCCCCAGGTAGGGGTGAAGGTGCCTCAGACAGAGGTTAAGGTGCCCCAAGCACAGGTGGGGATGCCCCAGGTAGGGTTGAAGGTGCCTCAGATACAGGTTAAGGTGCCCCAAGCACAGGTGGGGATGCCCCAGCTATGAGTTAAGGTGCCCCAGGTATGGGTGGGGATGTCCCAGGCACAGGTGGGGTTGCCCCAGGCACAGGTGGGGTTGCCCCAGGTAGGGGTGAAGGTGCCTCATACACAGGTGTGGATGCCCAAGACAAGGTGGGGATGCCCCAGATAGGGGTGAAGGTGCCCTAGACACAGGTGAAGGTTCCCCAGGTGTGGGTGGGGATGCCCCAGTTACATGTGGGGATGCCCCAGCTGTGGGTGAAGGTGCCCCAGGCACAGGTAGGGATGCCCCAGGCACAGTGGGGATGCCCCAGATAGGGGTGAAGGTGCCCCAGGTGTGGGTGGGGATGCCCCAGGTATGGGTGGGTCTCACCAGCTGTTGGAGGTTCTCTGCCTGGGGAGCAGAGGAGATGTGTGCCTGTGCTCTGTGCACCCAGCTGGAGGGTGGCTGAGGGGTGTCTCACATCCCCACAGTCCTTCCTGGGGGGAGCTGGATGCAGCTGCATCCTGGAGCTGCCCCTGCCACTGCTGTGCCTGGGGGATAATGGCACTGGTGGGTGCTGGGGGTGTGGAGGGTCCTGCCAGCCTTGAGGCCAGAAGGCAGTCGGGTATAAAGAGGAAATTGTTTATGCTGAGGGTGCTGAGGCACTGGCACAGGTTGCCCAGAGAAGCTGTGGCTGCCCCATGCCTGGAAGTGTTCAAGGATGGGTTGGATGAGGCTTGGAGCAATCTGGACTAGTGGAAGGTGACCCTGCAAGTTGGACTAGATGGCCTTTAAAAGGTGCCATCCTTGGGACGTAGTGCCGTGGTCTAGTTGCCATGGTGTTGTTTGGTCATAGATTGGACTTGATGATCTCAGGGGTCTTTTCCAACCTACTTGTTCCTGTGATTCTATGATTCCAGCCCAAATCATTCCATGGTTCCATGTGTCCTCTAGCCAGCACCCCTGTGCCACTTGCAGCACGGGCCGGTATTCCACACCTTGTGTGTTTGTGTCTCTCGCAGGTCTCCATCTTCTCGCAGCTCTCAGGGTGCTGTGGGAGCAGGTTTGACATTGAAATGACTGAAGGGCTCCTTCTCTTCCAGATTATCAGCTGACGAGCGCTGAGCTGTCCTCACTGCCAGCGTTCAGCTCACCTGGAGGGCTGTCCCTTGGCAACATCTCTGCCTGGCAGCAGCAGCAGCAGCAGCAACAGCAGCAGCAGCAGCAGCAGCAACAACAGCAGCAGCAGCAACAACAGCAGCAGCAGCAGCAACAGCAACAACAGCAGCAACAGCAGCAACAACAGCAGCAGCAGCAGCAGCAGCACCTGGTCCCTGTGTCACTAGGAAACTTAATGTAAGTGGAACAGGTACCAGGGCCACTCAGAGAGAAATTGTGCCCTGCTGGTGGAGGAAGAAGGTTGCTTTTAGTATTGCAAATGGATTGCTTTGCTCCAGGGAAGGGAACACAAGCACTTGCACATATTGGAGCAGGGTTTCTGAAGTGGATCTCCTTTAAGTCTGAAATAAAGCGTCCACACACCAAGCTACTTGGTCAAAAGAAAGATTTAAGCAACTTGCCAGTGATGACACTGAGAATGTGGGACAGAAAGAGGCAGGAATCGAAGAGGGGAAATCTGTGGCTTTGCCCCAGTCACTGAGTCAGAAATGGAAGGATGGAGGAATGGATGGATGGATAGACAGAGGGAGGGAGGGGTGGACTGAATAGGCTTTTGTGCAGGGAATTCAGTGCATTTTCCTCACTGCCTGGAGCACATTTTTCAGGCAGGGCAGACAGCATCTTCCCCAGCAGCCACCCAGACCTCCTGCACCAGTATGGAAAGTCTGGATGGAATTTTGGGTTGTAGTAAAGAGGTTCCCATTTTGGAGCAAAACCCTCCACCGGGTCTGTGCAGCCCACGGGGACGCTGGGGCAGAGCTGTGTGGATACCCATGGGACAGGGATGTCACACCCTGTCCTTCTCCTGCCATTTTGGGACAGTGGGTAGGATTGGAGCAGGATCACGGGCAGCTGGGGGAGAGAATAGGTGCTGCTCATGGGGTTCTTCTAATCCCAGGTCAGTAGTGATGTGTCCTGGTGAGTGCAGAGATCGTGTGTTCTGGAGTCATAGTGATTCATAATTCTAATTATGAATCCAGGTTAATAATCTAATCCAGGTTCATAATCCTGTGTTCACTTGGCTGTGGGATGTGCAGGTTTTGGATCATGTGTATTGGAGGCTGAAAGGCTGTGAAAAAGATAATAATGGGAAATTTCCCGTTTTCTCTTTTCTCATCTGTTTCTCCCCCTCCCTCCCCTCCTGCTCTCCTCCTCCTCCTCCTCCTTTCCCAACCTCTCCCCCCCACCTTCCGGATGCCCAGACAAGGGAGCCACTTGTCCCACACCACCACTTTGACTGTCAACACCAACCCCAACATCAGCATCAAGTCGGAGCCCGTCTCGCCCAACCGGGAGAGGAACACTGCCACCCCGCTCAGCACCTTCCCCCACCAGCCCCGGCACGAGCCCACCGGCCGCTCGCCCGTCGACAGCCTCAGCAGCAACACCAGCTCCTACGAGGGCAGCAGCGAGCGGGACGACCCCGCCCGCCCCGATTTCGGCTCGTCCCTGGGCCTCCTGCGACCCACCAGCGAGCCCGAGGGGGAGAGCCCCTCCGTGAAGCGCATGCGGTTGGATACCTGGGTCACATAACGCGTCCCCGCCGTCCCTGGGAGCGCCGCCGGCTCCGGTGGGGCCGCGGGAAGGGGGCGGGAGGGGCGGGGGGGAAGGGGTCGGGGTTGGGGGGGTGCGAAACGGGTGATGGGGATGGGCTAGGGTGGGGTGGGGCGGGGGAAATTATCATAAACTGCCTGAGAAATAGCTTTAGGATTTTGTAGGCATTCATTCTAGCGCAGCAGGCGACGCACGCAGTACATACGGCTCTCCTCGGCCGGGGCCGCGGGCTCGGGAACAGCCGAGGGTGTGGGAAACGGGGCAGGGGAACGGGAGATCTGTGTGCTTGCCAAAAGCAGCAGCCTCTGGCGGTGCTCCCCCCGCGGGCGGGCGGTGCCCGCGGGCTGGCGAGACCCCTCCCCGGGAGGTGGCACCGTATCCCTTGGGAAGAGCGCCTGCAGCGGGACGGGCTCCGGGGGCAGGCAGGGCACAGAGCACCCCCGAAATGCACCTTCACTCCATGCCCGGGCATTCCTGGGGCCGTTGTGCAGGAAGGGGCATCCAGCTCTCCTGAAACTCGAAGGGCTTCGGCAGACAACAGTTTTCCTCAGAAAGGGTTTTCCTACACCAGTTTTCCTAAATCAGCTGGGAAGGGAGGCCGAGGCTGAAACAGGATGCACCTGCATCCACAGCCTGCCTGGGCCTCCTGGATACTGGAAAGCTTAATCCAGGGAGCAAGAGGCAGATTTTTAAGGCTTAATCCCATTTGCATGACAAGTGGATGCAGACAGCATCTTTTCAATCCTTCCTAGCAGAGCAGGGAACTCTGCCATCTCTGACCAGGGTCACTGGAACACTGGAGTTCCTCTTTCCCAGGAAAGCCTTGCCTCTGCCTGGGTGCAGTGGGTGTGCAGAGGGAGGATGCATTAGTGCTGCTTTTCAGAGAAAATGGTGGGTTTTACCAAGCAACATCCGTAAAAGCATTTTAAAAATGCTTTAAAAATACATTCCCAAAGCTTTAAACCAGGAAAATGGGAAGAAATTCTTTTTTTTATTGAAGGATGCAATTGAAATAATGATCCTTTGGGATTTTGCCTGAAGGTTTCTAGGCCTTGAAAGGTAAGGGAGAGCTGTGTGGAAAATCTGCTCGAGTCTCAACACAGTGATTTAGTGGAAGGGAAAAGGAAA
>NW_020956629.1:67710-72797 GCF_003031625.1 Empidonax traillii
CCCAAAGCTTTAAACCAGGAAAATGGGAAGAAATTCTTTTTTTTATTGAAGGATGCAATTGAAATAATGATCCTTTGGGATTTTGCCTGAAGGTTTCTAGGCCTTGAAAGGTAAGGGAGAGCTGTGTGGAAAATCTGCTCGAGTCTCAACACAGTGATTTAGTGGAAGGGAAAAGGAAAAAGAAGGAATCTCCTCGTGTTGCCACTTGCTCTGGCAGTTTCCCAGGGACAGGTGTCAGCACCCTGATCCCAAAACGCAGCAGCCAGCTCAGGGCTGGAGGGTTTGGAGCAGAAGGGTCTGTTCCCAGCCTGTGTAGGTGTTAGGGAGGGCTTTCTCCCTGCAGGTGCTCTCCTCTGGGGTGCTGGTTCCCCGTCCCCCTCCCAGCCTGCCTTGTCACCCTGGGCAGGGACACCCCAGCCCTGCTCACCCCCGGGCTCACGGTCGCAAACTGGCACAAAACCTGCCTGGATGCCACCTCTGCCACCTCCTTCAGCAGCTGGAGCCTGGCCAGGCTGGGGGGCTGCAGAGGAGCTGCTTTGGGGTCAGCTTCCCCTGAGCTGGAGCAGAGGGAGAGGAGCAGAGTCACAGAGGGGTTTATCCTCCTCCTGGATCCCTCAGTGCCAGGTGTCAGCTGCCAGCTGAGCCTTGGAATGAGGTGGATGGCATAAAAATGTCCCGGGATGAGGGCAAACCAGAGGAAAATGTATCGTTTTTTATAAACGTTTTCCCAACCAAGCATTTATCCCAAAGTTTCTGATTTGGATAAGCAAGACCAAAAAAAAAAAAAATTGATGATTATTGTGAAATGAACAGGGGTGACCTAAAGGGAGGGGTTGGGGGAGGAGAGGAAATCCTCCAGAAATCCTTGCAGGGGGGTCACCCACACATCCCTCCTGAGCTGATGCCTGCCCTGACCTTCCCTCCTCTCCCGAGGATCCATTGGTTTGGGTGTGGGAGACCTGGTGAACGGTCCAGGATGGCAGATGCTTGGCAGTGCCAGGGTTCCAGGTACCGGCACCCCCTGCCACAGAGAGGTGTGCGGGATAAAACTGCCCCATCAAAATCTTGTCCTATCAAATTCCCGCCTCAGAGGCTTTTCCAAATAATGGTTTGATTCCTTTCCGACGATAAATCTGGAATTCCCTCTCCCGTTCCTGCGCTCTGGAGGGCCTTGGGCGGACAAGGGTGAAGCCCCGTGGTGCCAGGGAGGGCTCCTGGCAGGCTTTGTGCAGTTAAACCCCCCCCCCCCCCCCGAACCCCCTCCCCAAGCCGAACCCAGCGGGTGCCACTGCGTGCCAGGGACATGCTCGGCTCTCACCTCCAGAACGCCGGCGCGACATCGGCGGCGGCAGAAGCGGATCTTTCTCCCTCCCTCCGTCTCCGTTTGTCCCCTGAGAAGTGGGAGAGACACTGCGGACCGTGGTCCTCCTCCTCGCCCACGCTGTGATCCCCCCCGCCTCCTCCTCCGCCCCGACCCGGCGGTCGCCGGATGTACCGGACGCGCACCCTGAGCTCTTTGCACGGCCTTTGCTTTGGAAATTAGGCGGGATAACGACGTCTCATCGCTCTTGTTTTGTATTTTTTGGGGTTTTTTTTTTTTTTTTTTTTTTTTGGTCCTTCACAAAAAAAAAGAAAAGAAACTCAGCCCAGCTCGCCGGGGTCTGCCCCGCTGGGAGCGGCGCGGCAGGACGGCCCAGCAGAGCAGTTTTCTCCGGAGGCGGCGGTGAGACATCCTCCCAACCCCGGCCACTCGACGCAGAGCAAACCCCGAGCGGGGATGGATAAAAAAAAAAAAAAAAAAAAAAAAAAAAAAAAAACACCACAAAATCCACGGCACGAACGCTCTGGGTTACGTAGCTGCAGGTTTAGAGGTGCCTGGCGGGGAAGGCACCGGGCCGGGCCGGGCCGGGCCGGGCCGTGCCGGACGGATCCGCAGCAGCGCGGCAGAGGGAACGACCCCCATCCCCTGGGCTGGTGCCACGGGCAAGTACGGCTCGTGGGAAGGCGGGGCTGCCCCGGCTCACACATGGCTTCACGTTGCGGTGAAAGGGGTTTAGGGGCTGTTTGTCGGGGTCTTCTATTTGTTGGGGGCTTAGGGTTATTTTATTATTATATTCTATTTGATTTTTTTTTTTGTCCATTATCCTTTATCTCCCTCCCCCCTCCACCCCCCCCCGACTGTAGTATCCGGTAAACTCCTCCTAATTTTCAAAAGACAACGAGAAGAATGACAATCTAAGAAACCAACACCCTCCTTTGTGCTTCTATAAATATGTTTCTGATCTAATTTTATTTCTTGTGCTCATCTGTACTGTTGACAGTTACAATTGTGTATATTTTTTTTTTAATTTGGAATTTTTGCGTTGTATAGGGTTTAGTTTTAAAATATATATATATATTTTCCATTTTTTAAAAAGGGGTGTTGCAAAAAAAAAAATTGCACGATTTAAATGACAATAGTTAAAATGCTGCAGTTTTTAGAGATGTGGAAGCAAAATGGAGCTTATTTATTCTCAAAGGCTATAAAGGTGTAAAATGCATGAAGAAAAAAAAAACATTTACAAAAAAAAAAAAAGGACAAAAAAAGTGTAACCTGAACAAAGTGTAGCGTTAAAAGATTTTAAAGGATGACAACAACAAGAAAAAAAAAAAGAAAAAAAAAAAAACCACAACAAAAAACAGCTAATATATTGTGTTTGGGCTAGTTTGCTTTTGTTTTTAATTGTTCCTTTTTTTGGAGAATGAAATACAATTGTGTATATTTTCATATAAGAAGTATGCACTGAGATGTTTCCAAACTGATATATTCCTTTCTAAACGTGTGGTTACTTACCAAAGTCTGTTTCTGATCTTTACCTTCTCAAACTCTGCGGATCCTCCAGCCCGGGCCTGACGCCACAGGTAAGCCGGGGGTGGGGGGCACCTGTGCCGCCCCCTCCTCTCCCCGCACCAGGGGGCGGCTGATTTGGGGTGCTGGTGGATGTGAGCGCGGTGCTGGTGCCGAGGGGGATGCCGTGACCCCCGTCCCGGGAAGGCTGGTCTTTCCCAGGGTGTGGCTGGATGGTTTTGGGGGGGTCTGTGCCGCCAGCGGGGGGGACGGGGCTGGCCAGGACCGCGATGTCCCGCGTGGGATGATGCCAGGGGGGAGCAGCATTGCAGGGGGCAGATGCAGAGGAAGGGGTGAGCCCACGTGCCAGGAGCACGGAGCAGGCGAGGGCTCTGCCACCAGCGCGTGCCGGAGTGGCCGGGGTTTGGTGCAGAGAGGAGGAGGAGGATGGAAAGAGGTCATGGGGTCTGGCTCAGGTGATGCTTCTACTGGCAGACATAGGAGCAAGGACAGGGTGGGTGGTTGCATGCCCGCCCCAGGAGGAGATTTAGGGATGGAGCAGGCCCTAAATGACGTCTCGAGCCTAAAATCCCAGGAAGGGCTGCTGGTGTGTGGTGAGGATGGTGATGGATCGACAGGGATGGTCTCACCTGCTCTGGGGGGCTGCTGGGGGGTGACCAACTGGCGCCAGGGTGGGGGGTGGAGGGCACAGGGTGACCCCCTGGTGATTGAGGTGGTTTTGGGAGATGGCAAAGAGCTCAGCTGTGTTGGATGTTTGGATGAGGGCGTTGGTGCTGGGGGGGGGGTCCGGCAGTGGGTTGTGGTTGTGCGAGGGGCACCACCAGGGGTGGTGGCGAGGAGACCCTTGGGGAAGGGTTTTGCTGCTGCTGTGTGTTTGGGGCTGCTGCCAGTGTTGGGGTTGGAGGGTGATGGAAGTGTTAAATCCAGAGCTGGTGGCATCGGAGCCGTGCGTGGGCCTGGGGGAAAGCGGGGCAAGGAGAAAGAGTTTCCTTTTCTTCCCCCCTTTTTTCACTTCCCTTTCCCTTCCCAAAATAATCTTGGCAAACCAGGGAAAAAAGCAGATTTAGGAAAAAAACCCACCTTTTCCTTGAAGATTTCACCTCCTGCACTTCTTTCTTCCCTTCTGTTGCTCATTTGGGAGATTCCCCGTAACGCCTTGGGTGGGAATTGGGAAGTTTGTCACCAGCTCTGGGGGAAAGGCTGCAAACTGCTTCTGCCAGCCCAGAGCTTGGTCAGGGGTGAGGGGCCCTCAATATTCCAGGGGTCCCTCTGCAGGGGTCCCTCTGTGCTGCTGGGGTGAGCATCCACTGGATGAGGGAGGATATTCCCAGCCATGCCTTGGTCGTGCCGTCCCTGGTGCCACATCCTGCCTTTCCTTCCCATCGCTCTAGCTGAGGGCACAATTTGGGAACGTTTGGGGGATTTTCACCACCCAAAGTGGCAAAAATTCATCCCTGTCCACCTCTCCCAGGGCTGTGGGCGAGTCCATAACTGTGGGCTTCAGCTGAACGTTTGCTCTTGCTTCCCTTTCCCATATTCATCCTTTTTCTCCGCCTTCCCCTCTCACTTCCCTTTTCTTTATTTTTTTTTTCTTTCCTTTCTCTTTTTTCTCCTTTTCTATCTTGTTTTGCTTTGTTTTGTGGTTTGTTTTTTTTTTTCTCTTCCACAAAAAAATCCCAACCAGATCCATAAACCAAGTATTATGTTTTCACTACCTCCATCCATCACCCTTCCCTGTCCAATGCCAGAAGCCATGCTCGGGATCTAAGAGGGCCTTTCCCCCTTTATTTTCCCCTTTCCTCCAGAGATTTTTTTTTCTCCTCTGTGTCCTTCTGCCCCTCCTCTCTCTGTTCTCTCACCTGTAGTGTTTTACCTGGCTACTGTAACTGTAAATAGCGAGTTTCAATCTGTTAGCGATGGTAACAGTACAGAAAACTGGTTTTGGGTTTGGGGGGTTTTTTTGGTGTTTGTTTTTTTTTGGTTTTTTTTTTCTGTTGTATTGATATGAAATGAGATTATATTTTTGTCAGAGTATATTGTAATAATACTGACTTTGGACATGGCCGAGTTGTACAGCGATTTCTTGTTCAACCCTCTTGGCTCTTCCCTTGCACCCCCCTCCCCGTCCCTCCCTGCTCCCCAAATTTCCATGTCCCAGACCCGGCCGGGCTCCCAGCTGGGAGCAGCCACTTGGCGATGGCTTTACACCAGGGATGCTTTTCCACAGGGTTCCCAACAC
>NW_020956629.1:72818-88014 GCF_003031625.1 Empidonax traillii
GGGGGGGTCCGGCAGTGGGTTGTGGTTGTGCGAGGGGCACCACCAGGGGTGGTGGCGAGGAGACCCTTGGGGAAGGGTTTTGCTGCTGCTGTGTGTTTGGGGCTGCTGCCAGTGTTGGGGTTGGAGGGTGATGGAAGTGTTAAATCCAGAGCTGGTGGCAACGGAGCCGTGCGTGGGCCTGGGGGAAAGCGGGGCAAGGAGAAAGAGTTTCCTTTTCTTCCATCCTTTTTTCACTTCCCTTTCCCTTCCCAAAATAATCTTGGCAAACCAGGGAAAAAAGCAGATTTAGGAAAAAAACCCACCTTTTCCTTGAAGATTTCAACTCCTGCACTTCTTTCTTCCCTTCTGTTGCTCATTTGGGAGATTCCCCCTAACGCTTTGGGTGGGAATTGGGAAGTTTGTCACCAGCTCTGGGGGAAAGGCTGCAAACTGCTTCTGCCAGCCCAGAGCTTGGTCAGGGGTGAGGGGCCCTCAATATTCCAGGGGTCCCTCTGCAGGGGTCCCTCTGTGCTGCTGGGGTGAGCATCCACTGGATGAGGGAGGATATTCCCAGCCATGCCTTGGTCGTGCCATCCCTGGTGCCACATCCTGCCTTTCCTTCCCATCGCTCTGGCTGAGGGCACAATTTGGGAACGTTTGGGGGATTTTCACCACCCAAAGTGGCAAAAATTCATCCCTGTCCACCTCTCCCAGGGCTGTGGGCGAGTCCATAACTGTGGGCTTCAGCTGAACGTTTGCTCTTGCTTCCCTTTCCCATATTCATCCTTTTTCTCCACCTTCCCCTCTCACTTCCCTTTTCTTTCTTCTCTTTTTTTTTCTTTCCTTTCTCTTTTTTCTCCTTTTCTATCTTGTTTTGCTTTGTTTTGTGGTTTGTTTTTTTTTTTTTCTCTTCCACAAAAAAATCCCAACCAGATCCATAAACCAAGTATTATGTTTTCACTACCTCCATCCATCACCCTTCCCTGTCCAATGCCAGAAGCCATGCTCGGGATCTAAGAGGGCCTTTCCCCCTTTATTTTCCCCTTTCCTCCAGAGATTTTTTTTTTCTCCTCTGTGTCCTTCTGCCCCTCCTCTCTCTGTTCTCTCACCTGTAGTGTTTTACCTGGCTACTGTAACTGTAAATAGCGAGTTTCAATCTGTTAGCGATGGTAACAGTACAGAAAACTGGTTTTGGGTTTGGGGGGTTTTTTTGGTGTTTGTTTTTTTTTGGTTTTTTTTTTTTTTCTGTTGTATTGATATGAAATGAGATTATATTTTTGTCAGAGTATATTGTAATAATACTGACTTTGGACATGGCCGAGTTGTACAGCGATTTCTTGTTCAACCCTCTTGGCTCTTCCCTTGCACCCTCTCCCTGTCCCTCCCTGCTCCCCAAATTTCCATGTCCCAGACCCAGACCCGGCCGGGCTCCCAGCTGGGAGCAGCCACTTGGCGATGGCTTTACACCAGGGATGCTTTTCCACAGGGTTCCCAACACGCTGGCGTGTCCCCCCCCCTCCGTGGGTCTGGAGAGGTCAGAAACACGCAGGAGGATGTTGAAGTGAGCCTTGGAAATAAGGAGGTTCCCGGTGTGCAGGGATGCTCCCGCTCTCTGCTGCACTCCCAGCAGGAATCGGGGACCTCGGGGGAATGGATGGGGTCACTCCAACTCCCCCCTCCTCCCTAGCGAGTGGAAAACCACGTTGTTTTCCCGTTTCTTCCTGCCGAGCTCCGTTGTCTGGAGCGATGCCTGTTTGGAACGTGCTTTCCTTAAGCCAGAAGAGGGTGGTGTGGCTCAGGCTGCGCCGGGATCGTCTCCGGCCGGTCTGAAGTAGTTTTTTTTTTTTTTTTTTTCCGGGAACTGGGGATTTTACAACATCCCCAGCCCAGTGCTGCGGGGAGAGGCGTTGGCGAGCCGGGGTGGGCTGTTCCCCCCTCTCCCCCCACACTGCATCCCACCCACAAATGAGGCATTTCTTCACTTCGGCTGGCTTTGCAGAGCGGGGTTTTCCCGCTGCTGGCACCGAAGTGTAGACACCGGCCCAGTTCCTCGCTCTCTGGGCACGAACCCACTGCAGAACCCTTACGGAACATCCTTTCCACGGGGAAACACGCTGTCGTGGGGCAGTGCTGGGGTGTGCCCGCGGGCTCTTCCTGAGCAGTGTGCAGGCAAATAGGACACCGGAGGGGTGGGGACCATCACGGCTGTGCTGCTGCTCCCTCCTTGTGTCCCACATGGCCTCTGGGTCGGGTCTCCCCCATCCCCTTCACGCCTCCCTGTAGCTCAGTAAAGCAGGTAGGTGTTAGCAAACTCGGGGGTGTCAGCAAACAACCTTTGTAAAATAGAGTAGGCTCTTTAAATGATGCACTAAAAAGAAAAAAACAAAACAAAACAAACAAAACCAACCATAAATCCCCTCCCCTTCAGCTTCTCTGTGTGATGGTTCGTTGGATCTCCCCGCTCAGCCCGTCTGTAACAGCACAGGCAGCTCTGCATCCTCTCCCCAGGGTGCTGCACAGGTAGAAACAAAACAGGACGTGCACTTCCCCTGAGGAGTTTTATTTATTGTTTTGAGAAGCAATTTAAAAGGAAAAAAAAAATAAACTGTGTATCTATTATATATATATATATATATTTTTAACCTCTTTTTTTTTTTTTTTTCCTGATGCTCCTCCACCCGTGTGTGTGTGCGTGTGTGCGTGTGTGTGAGCGAGTCAAGGGATTCTGAGTGGGGACCACAGCGTCCCCTTCCCCCTGTCCAGCTCTCCGGGGGGGGCGATGCAGCAGAAGCCCAGAGGCAGCAGTGGGAGGGGAGGGAGGATTTATACCGAGAGCTTGTGACGTTTTAACCGTGATTTTTGGAGTAATTCCATCTTTCTCTGGAGTATTTGCACCCTTGGGGGTCTGGCCTGACCGAGAACCTCCCGCACCCCGGGGACGCCGTTGCCCCGCCCCGTCCCCATCCTCTCCTGTCCCTGCTCCCTTGACAATCAGTGGCTCCTTCCCAGGGACTGCAGCACGTGGTTGAGACGTCTGTTTCGTTTTTTCAATATTCCTTTTTTGTGCTGTATGGTGATGCGTTATTGTATATTCCACAATAAGAAAAAAAATATATAAAAAAAAATGATGATAATAATAATAATTACCATGAGAAATTCTTATGAGTTTTGTTTGGAAACTCTTTCACTATATTTGTTGTAAAGAGGTTTACTATTAAAAAGAAAAAAAAATACACGTTTCTGATAATTTTCTGTGCCTCTGGCTCTTTCTTTTGCACCCTGAGGAGGGGTGGCAGCTGTCCTGGGGTACTCTTGGCTGCTCTTTGATGATCTCAGATGCCTTGGGATGCTCTCAGTGGAGATGGTGGTTCCCACCAGCCGGTTTCTGGTGCCTCACTGCTGGAGGCACCGAGCCCTTGGGCTGGAGTGGACACCCCGAGACACCCCAAGATGCTGTGGCTCCCACAGATCCTCGCAGCCTCCTTCCAGATCAGGCACTGCTTTTCCTACCCAAAGCTTTTCCTGGTGGGGGTTTGACTTTAAAACCACCCAGGGGTGGATTTCTGTTGGGCTTCCAGCCAGGGCTCTGGGTAAGTGGGAGCTCCTGAGGACCTGCCTTTGGTTTGGGGTCCCCATGGCACACTCTGGATTCAGGATACACCCAGGAGTGCTGTGAGGTTGATGCCTGCAGGAAGGGCAGCAGCACCCCAGCTCCTGGGGGCCTCTCCTCGAATCCTATGTGTCCAGAGAAGGAGCTGGGGAAGGTCTGGAGCACAAGGAGGGGCTCAGGGAGCTGGGGGGGGCTCAACCAGGAGAAAAAGGAGGTTCAGGGGGGACCTTCTCACTTTCTAAAATTGCCTGACAGGGGGTTGGAGCCGAGCAGGGGTCGGTCTCTGATCCCAGGGGGCAAGGGACACAACAAGAGGAAGGAGCATCAGGTTGCACCAGCGAAGGTTTGGGTTGCATATTAGTGAGATTTTCTTCCTTAAAAGGATGGTTGGGCACTGGCACTGGCTGTGGAGTCCTGGTGGAGTTCCCGTCCCTGGGGGGATTTAACACACATGTGGTACTTGGGGACATGTTTAGTGGCGGCCTTGGCAGTGCTGGGGGAACAGTTGGACTCTGTGATCTCAGAGGCCTTTTCCAACCAGCACAACTCCGTGACTGCGTGATTTCAACTAAACCAGGCCAAGAGCTGCCTCCCAGCGAAAAATCTCCTTTTCAGCCCAAAACCGATCGGGCTGAGGGGAGAAAGATCCCCTTCCGCACCCCGCGAGGGCTCTGCTCTGCCCCTTTATTCCCTTTAAAGCTCTTACAGCCAAGCCATTCCCGATGCCAGTCGGGTGGGGTTGGGGGGGGGTCGGCCCTGCAGGGGCGCGTTTCTCCACGTCGGCCGCCAGGTGGCGGCAGAGCGCAGGGCTCGGCGGCGCTGATTGACAGCTGTCAATCACCGGGGCCGGGGGGGAGGGACTCTGAAAAAGGGGGTGCTGCGATTTTGGGACACCTGGAGAAGAGAAGGATCCAGGGAGACCTGAGAGCCCCTTGCAGGGCCTAAAGGGGCTCCAGGAGAGCTGGAGAGGGACTGGGGACAAGGACCTGGTGAGACAGGACAAGGAGGGATGGCTTCCCAATGCCAGAGGGCAGGATTAGATGGGATTTTGGGAAGGAATTCTTGGCTGTGAGGGTGGGGAGGCCCTGGCACAGGTTGCCCAGAGAAGCTGTGGCTGTCCCATCCCTGGAATTGTCCAAGGCCAGGTTGGACGGGGCTTGGAGCAACCTGGGCTAGTTGGAAGTGTCCCTGCCCATGGCAGGGGGATGGGACGAGATGAGCTTTACATTCCCTCCCAACCCAAACCATTCTATGATTCTCTGATTCTTTGCTGGCTGATCCAGCCACAGGAGCCAGGTCTGGGGGCAGTCTGCAAGGTTTCCAACCCATGCAGGTGAGGAAAGGGCCTGTCTTTCCCTTTGAGGAGCTGGGGCATCCACAGACTTCCCAGTGCTTCCAGAGAGGTTTCTCCATCTTGGGAAGATGGTTTGAAGAGGGGGATCCAAAGCCATCCATCTCTGAGGGGTTTCTCTTGACAGGACTTTGTACCGACGTGTTCAGTCACCTGAATGCCACCAGCCAGCCCCCAGATATCCCATTTTTGTTCCAAATTCTGTTTCATGCAATCTCCTGTTTCCCAGGAGCAGACTGGGAGCTCCAGGAGCCAGGTCTCCCTCTTCCCTGGTCAACCAGACATGGGGATGGCAACACCGAGGGTTTATCCACTGTTTGTCCCACAGCTCCCTCTGTGCCACAGGTGCTCTCTGTCTGCACTGGGAAGTGGAGCTGCCTGCTGGGGACATGGCAACAAGAGGAAGAAGGAGGAAGGAAAGAGAAAATCCTCTGGCCTGCTCACTCAGCTGGCAGCCTGGGAAGGACCTGGAGTGCTGCACGCCCGTATTTCCAAGCTGGAAGCTGAAGTTTGGTCCCTCCCTGTGTATGGGGTGACCTTTAGTTAGAGCCTCTTCCAGCTCCAGGTCTAATCACTCCCTGCAGCCAGACACTGTTCTTTGTGTGGTCAAAGAACAGTAAAAGAACAAAAAAAGAGTGGTAAAAGAATTAAGCCCAAATTCATGTTATTTCTCTTTTTTTTTGAGATGTGGTCTCAGCTCAGGAGAAGGAACACACAGTCAGTAGTTTGAGTCAACAGAGGGCATTTCAGTCCCTGTTTGGCTGGATTGGATGTGAGGAGGATGCCTGGGACAGCACCTTTCCAGTGTGAAATTTGTATCCATGGAACCACACGCTCTGCACACGCTGTGCACCCCCACACTCGCACCCTGAGATGGTCCAAAAGCTCCTGGCTTCTCCAGAGTGTTTATTTTACACCCACCCCGCTCGCACTTTGAAGTAGATTTAAGCAACAACAACAAAATTATAGGCCCAGTATAAATCTTTAATCAGAATATGTTTCCCCCTCCGAGCCTGCACCGCTGTGCACAATCAGAAGGCAAATCAAAAGAAAGCGGAGTAAATTATTCATTGGGAATCTATTCCTGCTCTCCCTGCATGGGAGACTCGGAGGCAGAGTTTGGCTGTCTCGGGACTGGGAATGTTCACCGGGCTGAGGGACGGGTGAACTGCCGGCAACTCCAGCTCCTGGCTCTGCTCTCCCGTGGGGGGCAAGGGGCTGGGCTGAACCCACGGGTGGGAGCAACACCAGCGTGCCCTCCAGCCCCTCAGGGCAGGGCAGGATCTCCCACCCAGCCCGTGGGACGTGGCTGCACCTCCCCCTGCACCAGAAAGCGTCTGCACCGATTTACACCCAGGGGAAAACGAGTCCCCCGAGCCAACCCGGTGTGTCTCACCAGCAATTCCCACCCCTCCCTCAACCCACGCATCACACCCACCTACACACACTATTCATGGGATGCCCAAGCTGACTCTGAGCCCCACCTGACCCACGGGGGCCGTTTGTCACTGAGGGGACACGGAGACGTGGGGAGGATCCAAACATTTCAGCAGAGCTGCCAAAGCTGTTGGCAGAATACGTTTTTAGAGGGGGGAGTTATTATTATTATTATTATTATTATTATTATTATTATTATTATTATTATTATTATTATTATTATTATTATTATTATAAACCTCAAGGTATTCACCCAAGAAACGCCCGGGCCCATCGTTGCTGAGTGTCTAACTCGGCACATTGTTCTCAGCCATCAGTGGAATCAAACTCCTTTTTCTTGAGTTGTTTTTTTTTTTTTTTTTAATTTTATTTCAGAGTCACGCTCCACGGCACAAACTGTAAAAATACATTTTAAACCGGCCAAAACAGACAGGTCGGGACCTTTCTGCTAACAATCCTCCACCCCATCCTTGAAATCTAAAGTAGTGAAGGATTTTGCAGAAAATAATGGATCATTTTCCCATTTACCCATGATTCAAGGATTAATAACTAATCCCATCAAAGGACATCTGCTTAGATTGTTCCTTGTCAGTGAAAGTAAATAGAGCCTTTTAGTCTTTAGACCTAAACTCCTCTGAGGTTATTATGCAGAGGAACCTCCTACAAGCGGTCGCTTTCTCTGCCGCTCCTGCTGTGACTAACCCTGGAGGGAGAAAGCAAACTTTGCGAGTCCCTGGACATAAAGGTTATTTTGCTAGAATGGAGGAGACTTTTATGAGAGGCCGGGTAAGCTGAGACCCTCACCCTCCCCTAAGGCTGGGCTCGGGCAGGGGGCTGCAGCCCTTTGAGCCGCTTTGTCCTGCCTGGCCGGCACAATTCCCCGCTGCGGGGCTGGAGAGTTCCCCCCTAAAGCTGCTGCAGCGCTCGTGTGCTGCTGCAGGACGGCTCTTTTGGGGGAAAAACGGGAAAACCAGGAACTGTTCGGATCTGGGTCCGACATCCCCAGGGTTGGCAGGAGAGGTCTGGGAGGGAGGTGGGTTGTGGGAGGGGTGGGTGGGGTTGGGGCTCTGGTGGCACACGGGGCTGGCAGAGGAGTGGGGGAAGTGTGGAGGGGGTGACACGGGTGTTGAGGGCAAAAAAACCTGGGAAATAATGAACTTCCTGTTAAGCAATGGGCTGTCAGAGCATGATTTGGGTTTGGCATCAGTGGGGCTCCCAAAGCTGCTTTTCTGGGGATGGAGACATTCCCACAGGAATTCTGGCCAGGAGGGGCTGAGCCAAAACGTGAGCAAAGTGCCCCAGATAAGAGGAGCCCTGTCTCTTCCTGTGCCCAGGAGCTGTTCTCTGTAAATATTAAGGAATGGGCCTTGCCCAGGGCAGATCCCTTGGGGTCACCTGGGGAGAGCTCAGTGCAGGGCAGGGCAGATCCCATCTCCCTGTTCTCTCCTTCTGCTGGGGTGGAAATAACCACCGGTGCCCGTGCCAGGCCATTGGAGGGATGCATGTTGTAAGCATTTCAGAACATCTAAAATTAGACTTTGTCTTTTTTTCCCCCCCTCTACCAGAACATGGCTGAGTGTCTCATCCACCAACACCAGCTGTGGATTTTCTTTTTTTTTCTTTTTTTTTTTTTTTTTTTTTTTTTTTTTTTTTTTTTTTTTTTTTTTTTTTTGCTGCTCTCACTTTGGAAAAAGCTTCCTCAGAGATACAGACAAAAAAGAAACGCTGCTCCACCCTCTCCCTGGCGCACACAAAATACGGGAGTAATTACAAACTGAGGCTGTGGGCCCCAAACCTGGACCCTGCTCGGAGCTATTGAGGGAAAATCTTTCAAAGCCCCCAATGGAAACCAGCCCTGTCGGCCTTTTGCTGCGTGGGGAAGCTGGTCCTGCTGTGCTCAGCCCTTCCCAACCCTCCGGACCCGCAACCCATCGCCCCTGTAATCCAGACTCGGCTCCGAGCTCCGGCGAAGGGAACAATTGCAGGCAGAGCCAGTGGGAGTTCAAAAGGAGCAATACTGAATTAAACGATGGCAATTTCCCTTATTTTCTGCCGCTTAAAGGTGCACGCTGGGAATGTTTAAATATCCTTGTTATCCCCTTCAATACCTAGGGAACGTGTTTTTTAACGAGCTGGGCTGCAATCAGGCCGCGTTCGTGCCAGGCATCCCTTACGACAGCCGTTCTCCAAAAGAGCTGTCCAGATCAAAGCCCTTTGAGGCAGAAGAAAAAGGCACCTGCTGGACTGAGGGCTCTGGGCAGCTGGGGCAGCTGGGGTAGGTGCCGGGGGGACACTTCACCCAATTTTACCCACACGAAACAGAGCTCCCCTCTTCCCACAAGAGGGAATTTTTAGTATTTAGTTTCTGTTTGGTCTTTGGGTTTTTTTTTTTCCCTGGCTTTTTTTTTTTTTTTTTTTTTCTTTTGGTCTGGGGATGAGCTGAAGCTGAGGATAACATCTCATCTCAGGCTGAGATGGTCTGATATAAATGAACTCGCTTGTCTTCAGGCTCCAGCCCCCTTCCCCTCCGAAGCTACCACGTTACGTGGGTGCCTTGGAGGGCATCGAGCCGCTGTTTGGCCTTTGGGGTGAACTACTAAAACCTCCTGAGCTGTTAAACCTCTACCTGAGGTAGTAAAACACTCGCTGAGGAGAGAGGCAGGGGGAAGGCACGAGGCTTTCCAGCCCTGAGCAGAGTCGAGGGAGAAGGGATTGCCTCACTATGAGGCTCAGTCAAGGCTGGAGCAAAGGGAGCTGGTGCCCAGGGTGGAGCCTGCCAGGGCAGGCAGCGGCTGCCCCTACACGGTTGGCACGACCCTGCAGGCCTGGGGACGGCCCTGGAGCTTCTCTGATGCTGTTCCTTCGGTATGCCTGCACCCTCTCACCTCAAAATGCAGCTTTTGTTGCCACTTTCTTTGTCTGGTGGCACCGCATGGCAAAAGTGCCCAGCGAAGGCAGGGAAGTGCCGTCCACGGGGTTGGGGCTTTGCACTGAGACAAAGACCCTTCTCTAAAAATCACCCAGCTCCAGACTCCTCTTCCTCGCCCAAATCCACGAGCCACCAACCTGCACCCCAGATTTTGAGGTGACTGGGACTGCTGGGAGGATCCCAAACGAAAACCTGTGTCTGAACATCCCGTGGTAGCAGTCACTCACAGTTTCAGAGGTTGTGTGGATGTGGTTCATAGAAAATAACCCACATGGCTTGTCTAAAGCCACGCATATTTGTGGACACATCAGAGCAAATACTTAAAAAAGCCAAAAATCATCTTTGATCCATATGTGACATTTCTTACAGAGCTGAAACACCTCCCTGGTGGAGCCTCTCTGAGCTGAGAGGAAAAAAAAGGAGGGAATTTCCCTTAAAAATCCCAGCGGGGAAGCTCCCTGCTGGGGCCCTGCAGGCTCCCTGCACCTTGCACGGGCTCTGAGGCTCTCACTGGTGTCCAACACCCACCAGTGAGCACAGGGAGCACCCACTGCTTTTCCCCAAGCCGGGCAGGGCTGCAGACAGAGCCTTTTTACAGTGGCTATTCTGCCCCTCCACAGGCACAGGGGCAGAGGGAATATTTCCCTGCAGGTGCCCTGCAAGGAGGGAGCCCAGAGCTGCTTGGATGGGTGGATGGAGCCGGAGTGTGCCCCCCACCCTGCACCCCACGGGGCCTCCCGTGTGCCACACGTGTGGTACACACCCCCTGCATGCAC
Organism: Empidonax traillii; assembly: GCF_003031625.1. Taxonomy (NCBI): domain Eukaryota; kingdom Metazoa; phylum Chordata; class Aves; order Passeriformes; family Tyrannidae; genus Empidonax; species Empidonax traillii. The sequence continues at coordinate 82,901 of NW_020956629.1, forward strand.
GGGGCACACCCACGCAGGGCACACACCCACGCAGGGCACACACCAGGCGGGTACACCTGCATAGTTGGGGTTTGTGCACACCCCAGGGGGGTTTCTGAGCAGTTTTGGGGGTGCTGCTGCCGATTCACACCCCCCACTCCCGGGATGTGAGAGACCTCTCCCCGGGTCTCACCTTGGCAGGGGGTGGGGAGGGGGCTGGGAGGACAGAGCTGCACCCCCAGCTCTGTGATACCTTGCACAGGCATCTTAAAAACTCCCGTGGGGGGCTGCACCGGGTGGGGGACCCTCCCCGCCCTGTGCGCTGCAAACCAGAACCCTCCGGGGCGGAATTGCCAGTTTGCTTTGGGTTTTCTGGAGGGGTTTTTGCATTTTTTAAATTTTTTTTTTTTTTTGAAAGATGCGAGGGCTGCGCTGCTCCCCGCCGGGGCAGGGGGGGTTTGTGGTGGCGGTTTCCCCTCGCGAAGTACCGAGGGACGGGGAGCGGTCCCTTCCCTCCTGCCTCCCCCGGGACGCCCACCGCCGAAAATCCCGGTTTTCCGAGGTGAAAATCCTCCTGGATTATCCGAGACTGATCGCCCCCGCCGCCGCCGCCGCCCGGGAATTGCCTTCCAGCAGAAACTCGCTTTAAAAATAAGTTTGAAGCGCCCGTTTTGCGGCACTAACGCCCCTTTCCCTGCCCTGTGGCAGCGCCTGGCGCTGGGAAAATAAATGTGAGATGAGACGGGCACAAAACGGGCTGGAGGCAAAGGCTGCGTGCCTTCCACTGGAGGAGCCAGCAATGCCGAGGGAATCCCGAAAAAAATTTCTCCCTCTCTTCGCTCCAACCCCTCCTCTTTGAAGTTCAATATCACATAAAATAAAGCGGCGCCCAAAAAAAAATGAAGGTCTGTCCCAGTAGAAGGCAAAGGTCCTCGCTTTCTTTAATTGTTACTTCGGGATAAGGAGGGACAAAAATAATAATATTTTTCTTTTTCTTTTCTTTTTTTTTTTTTTTAAGCTTAAACTGATGGGCGAAGCCGCCGTCCTTGCTGGCGGGTGGGGAAGTGATGCCAGAGGGTCTCGGAGCTGGAGTGAGGATATCTGCAGGGAAAACGCTTCATCTCGTTGGTCGTCGGTGGCTGGTGAATTCGCCAAGAGAGAGGGAACCCAAAAGGAATTTTAATTCTTTTCATTTCCTTTCCAAAACAGTGTTCTCTGCCTTTCGAAACTCACGGGAGGTTTGCGGGAACAGGCGGCTGAATTCCCCAAATATAAATAATAACCAAATCAAACTACGGAATGGGACGGACGGAGATGCTCGGGGTGACGGGCGGTCCCTCTGCCCGGGGCCGCGGCTGTTCGCCGGTTCTGGCCATTCGGAATAAACAAACGGGGTGGAAAAACAATTTATTATTATAATATAAATCCCGGTGAGTCGGGAATTAAAGAGGGACAGCGTAGAGGAATGCAGAGAGCGGCGACCCAGACGGGGCTGGGAAAAGCGGCTCAGCTGCCGAGGTGCGAATGCAACTGCAGAAAAGGGCTTTCCCCAAATAAAATAAAATAAAAATAAATTCAAAAAAAACCGGAAAGAAGGAAGGAGAAAGACTCCCCGCGATTAACTCTGTCCCCGCGGCTGTTGCGCTTGCGAGCAGGAACAACCCGGGCTCCGGCACACGGAGCCGGCCGGGCTGGTGGGGCTGCTGCCACCCCCATGCCCCCCGGAGCCCTCGGGGATGTTTTGTTCACTTTGACTATTTTTTTTCTGTCTTTTTAATATTTAAACCAAGGCTCAACGTAAGGAATCGTTTCCTGATTTCGGTTCTTTCTCGTTACTTGGGGGGTTTGGGCAGCGGCTGAAAGAGAAAAAAAATGTTATTTATTTGTGGGGAAAATAAAATAATCCGGAGCAGGGTGGAATATTGGAGCCCAGCTGGAAAGGGGCATTTTTCTTCTTTAATACGCTGTGATCAGGGTTTGTGGAAGGAGGAAAACAAAGTCAGTTCCCCAGTCGAGGGGGGAACTTCCTAAGGTGCCACTGAGGGAGACGCTGCGATGCCCCCACCCCGAGCCCCACCGCGGAAAAAAAAACCGCTCCCTGCGCTGCTCCTGCCTTGACCCCCCCCAGCTTTAATCAGCATTCAGGAAATGCCAGGGAGACTTTACCCCTAATCTGTGCTTATTAAGCAAAAAAAAACCCTACCACGCTTATAAAACCGCAGGTAAGAAGGAAACCCGCTATCGAGCGCGTGCGCCGGGGATCGCCGCTTTATGGTGGTTTTTTTTTGTTAATAAAATGCAAAAAGTCAGAGATTACCTTTAAAACACTCCTTCCGACCGGGGCTGGAGCGGTCCGGCCCCGGCCCCCCGCGTGTCCCCGGAGTACCGGGTTAATCCCGATACGTGCTGCGGGCACCGTGTGGTTTTTGGGGGCTCCTCGGCGGGCGGAGGGACCCCCCCCCCCACACACACACACACATACACACACACCCCGTCCGGGCCGTGCTGCTCTCTCGGAGTTTAGTTCAAAGGGAGAAAAATTTTATTTGATTTAAGGAGCGAATTCGGAGCAGCCCCGCGGGCCCCGGGCGCGAGTGTTTGCGTCCCCCACCCCACCCCCCAACGCCTGCCCGAGCTCTTTGTGCCCCCGCGGCTCCTCCGTTCTCCTTTAAAACCTACCAAATACCCCCAAATAACCTTTTCCCCTCCTTGTCTCCGTTCCCCCGCACGCATCACCCCGACCCCCACCCCAAACCCTGCTGTGGTTCTCTCGCCCCCCGCGCCTCCGTGGCCGCGGAGGAGAGAGGTTGCCATATTTGCATATATGGTAATGAGCTCCTAATTGCCAGGCTTGCTGCGCTTTGCTGATCGATTTCGAGCAATCCAGAGGTTAAGGAAGCTTGGAAATAGCGCGGCTCCCCCCCTTCCCCACAGCTCCCCCCCCCCCGCCTCTCCCCTTCCCGGCCCCCCCGCGCGAGATGGAGCTGGCCCCGCATTTGCATCCCAACTTTTTTTGACTCTCACACGTACACTTTACGTATCGGCTACGTGGAGGCTCCTCGGCCGCTCCTATATATCCTTACGCCGGGCACGGCCCCCGCTCCTCCGGCGGCGGCTCCGGGCTCGGGGCCACCGTGAAGACCCACGGGCCGCGGGGCCGGGGGGCGAGTGGGGCCGGGGCCGGGCAGGTGAGGGCAGGGCAGGTGAGGGCAGGCAAAGCCAGCAGGGGAGGGAAGGCAGGATAGGCAGGCGGGGAGAGCAGGTAGAGAGAGCAGGAAGGGAGGGCAGGTGGGAGCAGACGGAGCGATGCAGACAGGTAGGCAGGGAGGGCGGTGCAGGCAGGGAGGGCAGTACAGGCAGGGCAATGCAGGGAGGGCAAGCAGTGCAGGTTGAAGAGCAGGGCAGAGAGGGCAGCGCAGAAAGGACCCGCTGCCCGTACGGGAGCATCGCCCGCCGACAGACGCCCCGAGCTGGGTGAAGAAGTAGGGGAGGAACCCGGGAGAAAGAAAGAGGAGCGGTCGGGTCGGACTCTCTGCCGGCCGACCATCGCCCACCCACCCCCGCCCCGTGCTCGCGGTCGGGCCAGGGAGCCCCCGCGAAGACCCCGCGAAGCCCCCCGCAGCCTCCCGCGCCGCGCGGGGCCGGCCCCGCAGCCGGACAAACAATGTGAGACTTGGCGGAACAAAAGCGGCGGGGCTTGGGTTGCTGAACACGTCTGAGGCCAGACGAGCCGCGCGATTTATTGGACTCGGTAAGAAAACCATAATAAAAAAAAAAAAAATAAGGGGGGAACGGGGTGGGGGGCGGGGGGTGGAGGAGGAGAGGGAGGACTCTCAAAGCGTCTTTATTATGGGTTGGGGGCGGCAGCACTGCGGGGCCGCGGGGAGGATGCCCCGGGAGCGGGTCCAGCTCCTGCTCGGGGCTGGGGGTGCGGGGACACGCAAGGCAGGCTGCGGGGTCAGAGTTTCTCCCAAAGCCCCGGGGGTCAGGTGGAGCTTCCCTCCCTCTTCCTCTCCCCTCTCCCTCCCTCCACCCGGCGGCATCCCGGTAGCTGAGCTAAGAAAGTTTGTGGTCGGCCGAGCGCGGTCCCTCCGAACCGCCGTGCTTTTCTCTCGGTCCGCGGATGATCCAGACCCACTCCGGGTGGGGAAGAGTTTCACTTCTTCTCCCAGCTCGAGGACCCAGTTTTGGGGTGCGGATGCCCCCCCTTGCAATCCCCCACTCCACCTCGGACAGGGAACGGGAGAGGCCTGGCAGGACACGGCCATTCCCAGTCCTCTCCCCCCATCCACGCGCTCCCGTGGGCTCACTGTTGCCCTCCACGCCAGGCCACGGGGCTTTGCGCTTTGCAGGAGGGGATGCTCGCGGGGCGTGGGCGTGGAGGGACCCCCACGCCCGCAGTTATGGGGAGCGGCACCCCCAAATCCTTTCTCCTGCAAGTGGCTTTCCCTGCGGGAAAGGCCGAGAGGGGCCGGGCCGGGTTACAGCGCCGAGCGTGGGTGGCGTTGCGTGGGACACGCACACGGGTGACCCGGGAAGTGGAGGACCCTGTCACCTCCACCCCGGAGTAAGATTTTGGCGGGGATGGGGAGGGGGATACACAGAGCTGAGTGTTCCCCGTTGTGGAATAAGCAAATCCCAGTTGATGGGGTTGGGAGTGAATTAAACCCGCGTGGGTTCAGAGCGCGCCTCCTCCGTGCGCGGCAGAGCGCAGCCGGGTGCGGAGCGGAGAGGACACGATCCCTTCCCCCGCCTCGCAAACTTCTCCTTGCGTGGCATTTCTTAAATTCCTTCCCCCACCCCGTCAGGTCCGGCCCGCTCCGTTACTCGCCATCTCCTCCCGCTGTAAATAACCGGCCGTGGGGCGGCCCGGCCGAGGCTTCCCCTCATCAGGCTGCGAAGGGCACCCAAATCAAGTGGATTTAGGGTTTTTTTAGCAATTACTGGGGCCAGACGCGATGCCCCGGCCGAAATCCGCCTCTCGGTTGCAGCGGGCCCGGGCGCCCGGTGCTGCCGCCGATGGAAAACCCCTCGCGGCTTTTTCTTTTTATTTTCTGCTAAGGAAGCTTTAATTTCTATTTTAATTTATATTTTTATTTTAACTTCTATTTTAATTCTTATTTTCCTTTTCCTTT
>NW_020956629.1:89113-102384 GCF_003031625.1 Empidonax traillii
TTTTTTTTTTTTTTTTTGGGGGGGGGTGGGTTGGGGGAGAGGTGTGTATCTTTAAAATCCTCATCCTTGCGGTCTGTCCTTGAGTCTCCCCCTCTGCGCGGGGAAGGAGAAGAAGCTGCGCTCAAAGAGTGCGCGGGGGAAAAAAAAAATCAAACCGAGCTTATTTGGGGTTATTTTTCGGTTCGAGCGCGGATTCCCTGCTCTGCAGAAAAGCACCTGGTACCCACCGGCTCAGCTTCTGCCCAGCTCGGCTTCTTTTTTAGTCCACGAAAATTAAGTTTTTATTTATGCACTGGTGTGCGTGGAAATTTTAGGGCTGGAAATCCTCAAATTCGCTGTTATCGGGGCGATCCCGCTATCGCGGCGGCTCCTTCTGTTTACCGGCGATTTGGATTTTTTTTTTTTTTTCCCCAGGAAAACAGCAAAGCACGGAGTAGGTTTTTATTTGCTAAGAGACTCAAAAACACACCCTAGCATCTTCTGTTAGTCGCTTGTGTCCTTCCCTAAATCCTCCCAAATCGGAATGGGTCTAACGCGATGTTATTATTAAATAAAATTTGAAATAAAACTGCACTGTCATCGGGATAATCCCGGGGAGAATCCAAGTTTGAAAGCTAAATCCGCGTCTTTGCATCCTTTCTCAGGATAAATCGCAAAATTCGTCTTGTTTCTTCTTTTGGTGGGTTAAAAAAAAAAATATAATTTCTGGAGGAGCCTGAAATAAAAATTAAGGTGGTAAAAAAAAAAAAAAAGTGACTTTAATAAAAAGGAGAATAAAAAGAAGGAAGGCGTGTGGTTGTGTCTCTAAAACCCCATCTCGGCGAGGGTGGGGAATGGTTAAAGCCGGCCCAGCCGGGACCCCGCAGAGCTGCTCCGCGGACACCCACGCGTGGGGGCTGCGCGGGCATTCCTGGCGCTGCCGGCTCTCTAACCGACCCTTTCCATGTCTTCTCTTCCAGGAGAGCCTCGGCCCCGGCTCCGAGTCCAGTCGCTGCCTCCCCCCCGGTCGGCCCCCAGCCCCGCTCTGCCCACGGGGGAGAAGCCGCTCGCGTGGGGAGCGCGGCCCAGGTGGGTGACGGGGAAACACGGAGGGAGAAACCCCGCGCAGCGCCAGCCCCGGGGCGCGAGCAGCGCCGGGAGGGCTCGGGAAGGGCCCTTCGCCTAAAAGAAATTGGGGGCTGCAATTCGGGTGGGGGTCGCAGTTGGGGGGGGGGGAATCCCCTGGTGCCTCCAAAAGGCGCTGCATCCAACCCCACCCTCCATCGCCCGTGAGCACCCACAGAGTCTTCCCGAAATTTGCATTTTCCTCCCCAACCGAGCCTGGAAGCGGCCAAAGGGAAGGGGGGAAATGTGCAACACGCACACACCACACCCCAAGCCCTTTTGTGCGGCCGGGGGACCCGCAGACAAGCCGGGCTGGAGGCCACGGGGAGGGGACAGTCCTGGGGGACAGAGCCCCAGCCCCAGAAAATGGGGCCAGAATGGTTTGGGGTGTCCATAAGGCTGAGCTGTTTGGGACCATCCCCCCTCACCACCTCCCCGGGCAAGTTTGGAAACCCCCAGGGCTGAGAAGGTTCCCCGCTGCCACGATGCCTCACAGGACCCTCCCCGGGGTTATTTCCACATCCCCTCGCCCTCTTTCCCCACTCTCAGGCAGGGCTGTAAGTGCTGGGCCTGATGAGAGCCAGACCAGTGGGCTCCCGTTTTCCCAGTGGGGGCAACTGGGAGAGAGGGCCTTGACAGGGTGGACGTGCCACCAGCAGGGGAATCTGGCTCCAGGAAGGAGACAAAAGCCATGAGTAACTTCCCACTCTAAACTCACAGACGCAAACCCATATGGTTTTATACTAGGGGAAAAAAAAATTGCAAGGCGAAGAGGAATTTTAAGAGAAAATGTGGGGGAAAAAAAAAAAAAACAAAACAGAACCCCCGAACTCCATTCTTGTTCAAGGAAAAATCATGGCCTTATTTTTGGTGGGATCTGCGTTAAAGCAGGAAAATCAAGGGGTAGTTAGTGGCCCGTGGGGTTAAAACTACAAAAATAAAATAGCTTTTGGTTCCATCTGGGAGCTGCAGAGCCCGGCCAGGCCTGTGTGGCACCGGCACCACTCGGACAGCAGCGGAGATGAGCAGGGGTTCCCCTCACAGAGCCCCGGGGGGCAGAGAGGGGGAGAGCTGGAGGGGTGGGTGGTGGGAGGATGGTCACGGCTGGCAGTGGGGACCCTTAGTGTTGGGGGTGGGTGGTGGCGATGGGTGGTGGCCAGCGGTGGTGATGAGGGTGATGGTGATGAGGGTGCTGGTGGTGCCAAGGGTGGTGAACGGGGTGGACACGAGGATGAGGGCGGTGATGATGGTGCTGAGGCCAGTGAACAGGATGGTGACGAGGACGATGGCGCCGAGATGGTGGTGAGGGTGATGGCGGTGATAATGGTGGTGATAATGGTGCCGCGGGCGGTACCCGCGACGGCGTGATGAGGGTGATGGTGATGGTGATGAGGATGATGGTGATGAGGGTGATGGTGAACGGAGGGTGATGGTGCTGGTGATGGCGATGGCGATGGTGGTTCTGAGGTGGGTGATAGCCATGGTGGAGAGCCTGATGGGGAAGGGTGATGGGGGTGACAGAGACGGGGGGTGAGAGGGACGAAGGCGACAGAGATGGGGTGTGTGGGGGGGATGGGGGGGTGGAGGTGGTGACGGGCGGCGGCGACGCGCGTGTGCGCGCGGCTCGCGGCCCCTCCCAAACCCATTGATGAACCGAGGGGCGCTGCAGAGGGGTGGGAGCCGGGGCGGGTGACGTCAGGAGGGGCCGAGCCAATGGGCTGGCCGGGAGAGGGCCGGGAGTGGGAAAGCATGAATGAAAAGTGCCGCGCGCCGCTCCCCCCGGCGCAGAGGCTGCGGGCAGCGGCTGCGGGCAGCGCGGCGGGCAGCAGGTACGAGCCGAGCCGAGCCGAGCCGAGCCTCGCTGAGCCCAGCCCAGCCTCGCCGAGCCCCGCCGAGGGCCCCGAGCTGCCGGCAGGGCCCCGGCCCCGCGCTGCCGGCGCTCCGCTTCGCGGGAGAAGGCGGGGGCGGAGGAGCCGCGGCGTCTCGGCGGAGCGAGGGCTCCTCGTCCTCCCCGCAGCGAGCGGAGGCTGCAGGTGAAGGAGGGATGGGAGCGGAGCAGGTCGCTCGGCGAGCGGAGGGATGCGGGTTGGACTGCGGGGTGCCGCGGGAGAAGGGGAGGGATGCGGGTTCCTCCCCTAGAGGGATGGAGGGATGCGGGATGCCCTGGAGAGGAGGAGCGGTGCGGGGATGCGCGTTCCTCCCCGGGGGAAGGAAGGGTGGAGGGACGCAGGTCACTCCCGGAGAAGGGGAAGGGTTCTCCCCCACCCCCGGAGAAAGGAGGGATGGAGGGATGCGGAGCCCACGGGGGATGCGTGTTCCCTGCGAAAGAAGAAAGGACGGAGGGATACGGGGAGAGGAAGGCGAGGGATGCGGGTCCACACCAAGGAAAGCTCCGGTCCCCCCCGAACGAAGGGAGTGATGCGGGTCCCGGTCCCCGCGCAGAGCCGGGGTCCTGAGCCGCGAGCAGGAGTCGCTGCCTTCCTTCTTTCCTCCTTTCATCATTTCCTCTGTGTTTTCTGTGTTTGTTCATCGCTTCTGTTCCCCCAGATCTTGGCTGAATCCAAAGCATCACAAGTTCTTATTTATATTAACCGTCAGGTTTTTTTTCTCGCAGTCATTTTGTTTAGAGAGCGTTAAACGCGTTTCTGGGTGGGGAAATGTCCTTTTGGTCTTCTATGCATATTTTAAGTTGCGGGCGCAAATTGTATTTGCCTTGATTATTACCAGTTTGAATGCATTAATTTGATAGTTATTAAAAATAATGTGGGCTTAATTCTCGGCACCTGCAGAACATCATTTGGTTTGCAAATGAAACAAATTGAAACTCGGCAGAAAATAGGCAGCTCCTGCGTGGCGATCCTGTAATTCTGCCCCAAATTGTGTTTTCCGAGGGGCCTGATCCTGCCTGTCCCGGTGATGCTCGGGACTCTGTGCCCTGGGCTGCGGGAACAGGGCCAGGGCTGTAGCTGCGTGCGGATATTATGGACCTGGCTGCTAATATTTGCATCTCTTTTTATTCGTTTTCCTCCCTCGTTCCTTCCTTAAAAGCCACGTGCCCCCGAAACCCCTGGAGAAGAGGAGGTTGGCTTTTTCCTGCTGATGCTGTAGACTCCAGGGGTTGGTTGTTATCTTTGGTTATCTAGCTGTATGAGTGGTGTCGATTCTTCATAAAGCTAGATAACCGAAAGTAAAAATAACCCCATTACACGCCTGAGGAGGATGTGGAGAAGAAAGGAAATTCATCAAAAGGAAGAGGAGGAAAAGAAAAAAAAAATGAAAAGAAAAAAAATTAAAAGGAAGAGAAAGGAAATGAGAGGCGGAAAAAAAAATGGGGGAAAAGACAACTTTCAGAGTCTGGAATTAAAACCCGAGGTAGGATTTTTTACTTTTTTTTTTTTTTTTTTTTTTTTTTTTTTTTTTTTTTTAAGAACCCATTTTCCTCCTGTGATTTTATCAGTTTACTAATTCTGGGCATGGGGAGAAACCGTCTGTGTTGAGAAAGACAAAGATGTTGCCGCTCTCTCCTCGGCCGTTAACCCTAATTGAATTAAAAAAGTAAAACTTCCAATCAGACTATGAATTAGTTAAGCCCAGGACCCAGACTACAGATCAAGGATGAACTTTCATTGCATAACCAGTCGTAGAGCATCAGAGAATCCATAAATCAATACAGATTACTGTGTTGGATTATCTGTTTAATAAAGCAGCAACAGAGCAATGTTTATTAATGGTTGTCTTGCAAATACGACTACTGGATTCTTTTTCCTTTTTTTTTTTTTTTTTTCCTTTCCCTCCCCCACTCTCCCCTGTCTGTTATACATTTAATTTTCTTCCCTGACAGCTATAACTTGATATTAGGATTAGAAAGAAGGATATGGTGATTTGGAAAATGGTTTCTTGCAGTTTTCTTTGTTTTTCTTCCCTAGTATCTCTTTCCAAACACTTTCTTTCTTCTTTTAACCCTTTGTCTATGAACATTTCTTTGAATAGACTCAAGATTCCAAGATTGGGGATTCACGAAATATATAGGTATATATAACGTGTGTGGAACCGTGTGAGACTATTTGGGGAACTTGATTTTGTTTAATTTATCTTCTCTGCAAATTCATGCTTGTTCTTACCCCTCTTTACTGGATTATGTGCCAACCTCTTCCTTGTGGAAAACGAGATTTTTTTTTTAAATTTTTTTTTTTTTTTTAAACTGCTCTACTGTAGAAGGGAATTTTGGGTCAAAGAGCTGAACTGGGTGCTTCCCACTCACTTTTAAGAGTGAGGCTGGTTGCCTTGGCTGCTGCCTTCAAAATACAGCCAACTATTTGCAAAGGTGTCTTGATGTTGCTTAGAAGAACACAAAGGTCTCGTGATGGATTAAGAGCAAATAATCTCAGAGCGGTGATTCCAAGGAGAGAGGGGGGGGGAAAAAAAAAAAAAAGGGCTTAATAATAATAAAGAGCTAATGTGGGTGACGGCACCTGATCTAATTCTGGAAAGGAGCAATTATAGCTTTGTGACTTTATGAAAACACTCTTGTGAGAGATGTAGAAAGGAGCTGACTTTTGACCCCTGCTGGACCCGCTCGTTTTGCTCATGTGCTCATCAGGACCTTAAAAAGAAAAAAAAAACAAAAAACAAAAAACAAAGCAAACCCAAAAAACGGAAGGGCAGAAGAAACTGTCCCTGGCACCTCGGCCAGGGAAGGGCTGTGGCGCTGCCTGTGACACCAGAGATTTATCCTGCGCCTTTGACTGCTTGAAATTAATAAACAAGGGTTTTTTTTATTCCCCCCCTCACCCACGGGCCTGTAATTCAGAATAATTTAGTGCCTGTGTTAATTGGGGGTTCATGTAACAATCTTCTCAGGGAGAGCTTGGTGAAAACCTCCCCTCTGTCTTCCCGCCGAGGTTCACTTGGGTGCTGCTATTGTTCCTGGGGCTGTTCCCACAGCCCACCTCGGTGGTGGAAAGGGTGTAGGGAAGTTTTGACGGGCTCTTATAGGATTCCCTCTTGTTGCCTTGCTGCTGCTTCTCTCTGGGGCGAGTGAAGTGCTGCCCTCCTGGCCAGGTGGCTCATCCCCGCTCAAAGGGGGGACATTGTAGAGGACAAGGCAACAGGGAGCCAGCTCCAGAAATCCTTTGAGCTTTGGGTTGTGGACAGGGAGAGAGCATCCTCCATGGAATGGGGGAGAGCATCTTCCATGGAATGGGGGAGAGCATCTTCCATGGAATGGAGGAGAGCATCTTCCATGGAAAGGGGGAGAACATCCTCCACGGAAGGGAGGAGAACATCCTCCATGGAAGGGGGAAGAACATCCTCCATGGACGCTCACACCTGAGCGTCTCGTAGGATGAAGTTGGACCCCCCCTGGCTTTGGTGTCACCGCACAGAGCTCTCCTTCATCCTTCCCAGGCAGGCCGAGCCTCCTTGCTGGTCCAGGTGGATAATATGGATAGTATGGATAGTTGCTGCTCCAACCAGGCTGATGAACCAGGATGTGTCTGAGGGCAGACACTGGCACTGAGCAGTGGCCTGAAGTCCTGGTGCGAAGAGGAGCAGTGGCTTCCCAGGGGGACAAGGGACTCTTACTCTGGGTGAGCACTGGGGAGCTGCCATGTGCCACCCACCATTGGCCAGTGTCTTCGTTCGAGGAGGGAGGGAAAAATCACCTTTTCTCCAATCAGGGGCTGGGAGCGATGCTATGTGAGCATCTTTTGGTGTTCCTGGGTGACCAATCCTGCTCTGTGCAGCGCTGCCATAGGCTGATTTTGGTGGTGTCACTTGCTTGGCTGTAACAAAGGCATGGGCAGGAGTGGGGGGATGCAAACTGGGATGAGGACGAAACTCAGCCAGGAATTTGGCATATCACGTGTGGCGGGCCCAGACCCACGTGCTGCTCTGTGATGCAGAGGGTGGGTTTAAAGCCCACCAGGCCCGACCTCGCTCTCTGGAGCCCGTGCAAAAAGCTCCCTTTAAAATGGCTGTGACCCTCCTGGTTCAGGGACGGGGTGACACCGTGGGGCTAAAGCATCTCCAAGTGCCCCTGGTGGTGCAGTGGTTAGGCTGCGGCGCTGTCAACGCCGAGACCCGGGTTGGATTCCAGGTTAGGACACTCCCCGGGCAGATGGAGCTCGTTAGCCCTGTAAGGCAATCCATCTACGTCCTGAGGACCTCGCTGCCACCGTCCAAGCGTGCTTGGCCCCAGCAGATGAACCTCAGGATTAAAGGGTGGGCTCAGTTCCGCGCACACTGTGTCTCACCAAAAAAATCCAATGCGCAGGCTGGAAGGTGAAAAGACCTTCCCCGGTTCTTCGTTGGGTTGGCGAAGACTGGCCATTATCTAAAGCATCTCCTGGTCCCCACCCATCCCTTTGTGCTCCCAGCCTGGCAGGGTGAATGGGAACCGGTTTCACCCCACTTGCTGCCCCGTTACCATTCGGTGGGTCCTTGGGGGTCCCATTGCCACGAGCTTTGCCCGTGGGGTCTGTGGGCACTGTCGGGGTTTGTTGCTCTTCGTCTGGGTGGAGATTCCTTTTTAATCTGGATTTTTGTTGTGGGGGGCGACCATTCCCAGTGGCAAGACTGGCTGCATGGCTGTGAGCTTGGCTCTCTCGAAGGCTTTTAGGATAGTCTTGCAAAGAAAGAGCTGATTTTTAAATTTTTTTTTCCCCCCATTTTCTCTCTGCTTCGCTCCTGGAGCGCACCAGCAGTAAGGCCGGTGTATTGGCATGACATTGATCCAAATTGCAGTTTACATGTGGCCATTTAAGCTTGCCTGGACACTATGATTTGACTGGTTAACACTCAGCACTGTCTACTCTGTTCTCCCTTCTGGTCACATAACTGCTGGAGACATTAATAGGAGACACATTCACATGTTCAGGAGCAAGGGATCAGCTCTCCATGTCCCTTCTCTTGCTTAGCAGCAGCTTGGAGCAGGGAAAGAAAAAAAAAAGGGAGCAAATGCAATACTAATTTTTCCATGATTCAGTGAGTCATTGAGGAGAACAAGCCTGTACAAACACAATTATTGAAAATTATCAATTTCATTCAATAAATCCCCTTTAGCTCCTGTCTTTAATGCTTGTGCCAAGGATACAGAAATGCAGCAGGGCATTTTGTTGCTGAGTCCAAAGCCCTTTCACCCCGCTCTCACCATACGAACGATGCGCTGTGAGTGACAGGATTGGCAAGAGTGGCAAAAGTGCAGAAATACTCGTGCTGGTTGGTGCTGCCAGTGGATTTGAACTTTTGCTTTGTGAGGGATAAAATACTTGCATTTTTTAATATTTAATATTAGAAAATTCTTACCCCCAAATGATGATGAATAGTTAAAAATAATATTTTTTAAAAATCAGGATTTTTCACTGTTGGAGGAAAAAAAGGCATTTCCCCACTGAAGGAGTTTGCTGCTGGTCTTTTCCCAGTTTTTAATGGAAAACAATAGGAGGCCCTGATGGCTCAAGCCTTCTAGGTGTCCCTAGAGCATGGTGTCCCCTTTTTCTCCCCAGATCTCCCTCCCGGCACAGTCCCGTGTGCCGTGGGTTGGGCAGGTGTGGAATGGCACTGCAGTGCCACCACAAAGAAATCACTCTGATACGATAGAAATCTGTGTGTATCTACACACATATTTGAAATATAGAGATATAATTCCTTCCTCTAAGCAGTGGCGTCCAGATTTGGTGGGAGAGGGGATGGTTTTTGAAGGTGCTCTCAGGGCAGGGTGACTCTCTCCCAGCACTGCTCCTCAAAGCTGTGCTGGTTTTGGGGTGTTAGGGTTGTGTGGTGTGCGCTCCAGCTGCTCAGGCCGGGTTTGGGGGGGGATCTCTGTGCCAAAGGAAAGCGCCAAGCTTCCTGCCATCGGTACCTACGGGGGTCAAAAATGCTGATTGAAGCCTCTGGCCGCTGGACCGGGGCTGAGAGGGGAGCACGCCTTTGTGCCGAGAACAGAGTCTTCCCTCTTCAAACAATCGGGGCTTCAAACCCCTGAGCGTTTTCAAGGGAACGATTTTTATGTCGGGATTATGATAAACCGGCTGAGTGGGCGCGCTAAGCCGCCATAGGAATCAGATCAGACCCTGCTTTAATTTCAGCGAGTGGCGGGTGTGTGGGAACCGAGGCTGGGGCGATGCTCGGCATTAACCGCCTGGGCTCTGGGCCCCGGCGTCCCCCGTTCCGCAGCACAGACACAAGGAGGGGTGAGGGTAGGGTCGTATCGACCCTGTCCCCACCCTGACTTTGTCGATGGGGTCTGGCCGCCCATCCGGAGCACTTTGCAAGGTGCTTTGCACCACCCTGTGACGGTTTCAGAGTAGCCGGCGCCGGTCTCTGTGAGGCGGGAGCCGGAGGGAGAGGGGATTTCTTAACACCCCAGGCTGCAAACGTGGTGCTGAGTGTCCAAAAACGAGAGCGGATGGCTCTCACCGCACCCCGCCCGCGGGGGAAGCGGGTGGCAGTGCCCAGAGGAGGGGGCGAGGGGGGGGGGGGTACAGCTGGAAGGAAAATGATGAGCTCTGTGGTCTTCAGGCTGCTGGGAGGAGACGCTCGCCGGCGGGCAGGTCGCTCAGATGCAGCCGGGGTGATTGGATGTGAAAGCGGAGCCGCGGTTCTCTCCGTGTCGGGAGGTTCTGCGGCCCGGGCTTGTGTGACAGCGTTACCAGCGTGACGGGAGGGGGCCCTAAAAATAATCCCGGGGCCGCATTCCGGCTTGCCCTGCGGGATTTTCGGGGACAGATATAGAAAGGGACGTGTGCGTGTGAGTCCCGACACCTCCCCGTGCGAGCAGGGGAAGGGGTGGCAGCCGCCGGGAGCGGGCGGGATCTGCTGCCGGGAAAGCTGTGGCGGCCCTGGGACATTTTGGTTCAGGAGCCCCGTGCCAGCTGCTGTGAGAGGACAACCCCGAGTCATGGGGCTGGGATTTCAGGTGGGGAGGTGTCTGTATGTCCTGAAGTCTGCAAAGCTAATGGGGAGGTCTTGGATCGGTGCTCCTGGCTGAGCCCACCTCTGGTTATCAGTGGATCACAGTCTCTCACTCGCCGAATAACTCCAGGATTTATCCTGCTGCAGCTGAGACCAGGCTTGGACCTGGCATCTGTAACTGTACAGCTAAGCTGTGTAATCCTCACCCAGCAGTGGCGGCTGCGGCCTGAGCTCTGGCTTTGACAGCCCAGGCTAGGTGTAAAAATCATTGTAATTCTACTTTCAGGGGTTTTAGTGCTGCTGGAGCGGGGACAAAGGGGGTAGTGCCAGGATGCTGGAGCAGGAGGAGGGAGCATCCACGCTGGGGGCATCTGCTGGGTCTCATGTGAAGAGTCTTTAAAGGCAGATGGAGGATACGAGATGGAGCTCGCTTTGGGATAGGGAGAAAATGCAGGATCTCAGAGGAAAAAAGGGGAAAAAAAAGGCAGATTAATAAGTGTTGGGAATGAAAAACACTGGACGCTCCTTGGCGTGGTGGGATGGCCTGGCCTTGAGACCCGTGTGTGGCTCAAGGGGTCTGTTTGGCTCATCATGTGGCCTTGCAGCATTCAGGTCAAGGCAGGTAACCCGGGTTTAATTTGACCTTCAGAAGGTTCCTGCCTGCTGGAAGCTCAGAACTCATCCATTTATTGAAAAAAAAAAACCAAAACCAAAAAACCACAAAAGCTCTGCTGCATCAGCGTGGGAGCTCTGGGGAGGTGAAAGGGGGTCCCCAAGATCCTTGTCACCCTCATGGAGGCACTGGGTGCTCTTTGGGAAGGAGGAAAGTTTCTCCCCAGGGAATCTGCTTTGTTTCATCTGTCCCCTCCTCCTCTGGCTTTTAGTAAATTCCTACTGTTTTAGCTAAGAGTGAAATACTCATCTTTCACAGTGTTTCACAGGAGCGGATTGTTGTAGGGATTCCCAGGCTGAACCGGGCAGGAATGTGCCTGAGCCAAATAACCTTCCTCTGGCATCAGCAGGCACCAGCTGCTTGGGAAGAAAGTTCTTGAAACCCTACAATTAGGGGATAATTTATTCCAAGAGTTTCTTGGCTTTCCGTTCCCAAGCTGGAGAGTTTAGATCCCCTCCCTGAGCTTCGTAAAATGTCACTGAACTCGGATGTTCCTGTCACCTGGCCCTCCGTGGTGCCAGGAGTGGTAGAAATCCCTCCATGGCAATTGGTGGGTGCTTGGGACTGAGCAGGAGGAAAAATACCCCCTATTTTCTGGCATTTGCTTCGAACTTGCCTCTGCACTCTGGTTGTGGGAGAGGACTCATATCTCTGAAAAGAGGTGGAGGGGCACTGGCCTCCACAGCCACCTCTAGAGTCAATGGGAAAGTGATGGGGAATTAATAATATAACTTGGATTGTTGAAGGGAATTAGGCACATAATTCACTCAGGAACTTTGATTAATCCTGCAGGGCACTGTCAGGATCCAGGAATTTTCTCCCTGCTGGGGCCTGGTCGGGAGGTGCAGGATTAACCTCTCTGTCTGGTGGGAGGTTTGAGGCCTCAGGATACTGGGCTGGGCTGGACAGAGACCATGGGGGATGGATGGCCCTGGGCCACTGCCCCACCCCACCATTTTGCAGATAAACCCCACTCTCTGGAGAATTTTCTCCCTTCTTCTTCTTTGTTTTGGTTTTGAACAGCAAAACCCACTAACACACACTCTTTTTTTTTTTTTCCCCTCTTTTTTCTTTTTTATTTCCTTCCCCCCCCCCTTTTTTTTTTCTTTTAATGAAAAGAAGATCTTTTTAACCTTAAACTCATCCACCTGCAGGAGCATCAGCAGGGTAAGGTGGATTTTTGGAGGGGAGAGCCTTCCCACCGAGCTGTGCATCTCCTTGGCGCTCTTTGCTCTAGGAAACCGCTGATTTTTGGGGAGGTGGGGAGCAGGAGGAAGCCTGGCTGTGCTGCCTGGCCACTCTGCCCCCTCGGCCAAGGCTCTGCCAGCAGCAGAACAAGCCGGCCGAGAGTGCAGGCGGAGCTGCCTCCCTCCTCCGGTGCAAGGGATGGCCTCGGAGCGGGTTGCCATGGAGAGCCGGGATTACTCTGTGCGTGTGTGTGCGGGGTGGGGGGAAATACCGCGATTTTTTTTTATATATATTTTTTTTTTTAACGCCCCACATTTTCGATGGAGCGCGATGCCATTCGGCGGCCGCGCTCGCCCCGACCTCGGGAGCTGCAACCTCCAACCCCATCCCCATCCCCTCCTCCCCTCCTCCTGCAGCCCCAGCTCCTGCCCCAGCCCCTCCATCGGACTCTTATCTCCAGTAATCCCCCCGTAAGAGGGCTTTCTGCTTGTTATGACACCCAGTGAAAGCGTGGGAGAAAGATCCTTTCTTCGCCCTTGTCCTCCACAGCCAGCCACTGGCCTGAATGGGAGGCTTTTTTGTGTCTCTGTGTGCCTGACTAATTGAGCTGAAGGACTTGCGTCTGGAAGGGCTTGAAAGGGACTTTTGTTGCCACTGCGGAGTTTGTGGAAGGCGAATGAGCCCTGCTTTCTTAGGGAACGCGGGTCCTGGGCAAATTTGACTCTCAGTGCTCACGCCTTCGGGTTCTTCGGGAAAATTAGGAAAAAAACAGTGGTGGGATTGATTTTTTTTTTTTTTTTTGGAGAATTGGGTCTGGCAACAAAAACAAAAAATAAATCTTGGCCCTGAAGGTCTGGGGAGTTGGCTTTAAAAAAAGGGCTTGGTGAGATGAGTTTAAACCAGTTAAAAATAACAGTATCAGGAGCCGCTTCTTCCAAAAATAACAGTATCGAGAGCCCCTTGTTTCCAAAAATAACAGTATCGAGAGCCTCGGCCTGATGCTTTTTTTCAGACCCAATAATCAAGCTCCAAATTTCTCTGCTGGAAATTGTTTCGTGGTCCAAGGGCGCTTCCACATCCCGCTGCATCCCAAGAGGTGACGAGCATCAACCGTCACGAGGCGGTCTGAACGGCTGCTGCAAAATTCCTCTTTTCCTCTTGCCCTCAGCAGGAGTTGGGATTCTCCCTAAAAGTGCTTTAATTGTCCTTTGGGGCAGGATTGTTCCCCTGGTCACTCCTGGCAGGGCAGGTGACGCTGTGGGTGAGCAGGAGAGAAATCTTGTGATTCCTGTAATAGCCCAGGCCCTGCTTGGTAAGAAAATTCAGAGGTTTTGCCACAGCAATTTGGGACTCTAAAGACTCTCCTCCATTGGGAAGGTGGTTTGGGGCACCC
>NW_020956629.1:102595-105878 GCF_003031625.1 Empidonax traillii
CAGGATTGTTCCCCTGGTCACTCCTGGCAGGGCAGGTGACGCTGTGGGTGAGCAGGAGAGAAATCTTGTGATTCCTGTAATAGCCCAGGCCCTGCTTGGTAAGAAAATTCAGAGGTTTTGCCACAGCAATTTGGGACTCTAAAGACTCTCCTCCATTGGGAAGGTGGTTTGGGGCACCCGGGACTGTCAGCCCTGCTGGTGTTCCTGCTGCACCGTGTCCCATTCCAAGGATTTGGCATTTCCAAGTGTCCCTGCCTTTGCTAATTTTTCATTCGAAGACCAGCAGTACCTTCTCCCACCCCCCAGCAGGGCCATGTGAAGCCTAAAGCATCATCCCACCTGCAAAACACCCCTATGGCAAGGAGGGAACATGGGGATTTTGGGGGAAAAAACGGACTTTTGAGGCAGAAAACTCCTTGGTGTGTTGGAAAGCTTGGACAGGGCGGTTGGTAGGAGAAATGGGGAAGAAAGTGGCTGTATGGGATCACTTTGCTCCCATTGCTCATTTCCCATGGGATGTGCAGCCCCTGCACCTCACTGAGGAGCTGCTTGAAATTCTTGATGAGAAATATGTTTCCTTTGTAACTTTTACCCCTCTCTTATTTTTCCCCTCATTCCTGTGATCTTGCAGGTCCCTCCACAAAAGGAATGGCTGTGGAAGCTGCCAGGCTCCACTCCACCCTCTGTGTGGATAAACACTCCTGGAGGGTGTTATTTGGCAGTTGATTTCTAATGCCAAGGGATTAAAACATTTGGAAAGTTGAATTTTTCGATAGGCTGATGTAGAGGCTGCAAACGCTCACAGCACCTCTTTTCTCACCCTGGGCCCAAAGGCCACATCCAGATGCCTTCAGGAGTTTTCCAGGGCCAAAGAGATGCATCAAGGATAGGGAAAAGCAGAACAATTGGGTTTGAAACAGATGTGGATGCGAGGAGTGAAACTTGGCAGAGAAGGGAAGGGCAAAAAGAGGTGAATGAACAGGGGCCTTCTTAATAAAAAAAAAAACGTATTCAAAATTTTAAAATCCCTTTTGGAGCTGGTGCCGAACCCCTTTTCCCATGACTCCACTTGGGACCTTTTAAATTCACCAATTTCTGCCCCAGTCCTTAACCTGATGCCGTGCTAAACCCCAGCCTTGGTTTCCTGTCCTGCAGCCCGAGGTCCGTTCTGCCCCAGCTCCGGGGGGGTGGTGGTGCCCGTGACACCAGGTATTTCTTAAGTGCATCCTGACTTGTTATTTTCCTGGCAAGCAACAATTTCTGTGCTGTTTGGGCGCTCCTGAGGCAGCACCGAAGGCGTTTGTCCCCTCAGCCCCACAGCAGGGCAAGGCAGTTGCACGTTAATCATTAGTGATGAGCAGCTGCCGTTGCCAGCTCTGCGCCCGGGCACGGCTGCACCCACCAGCACCCCCCAGCCCTTCTGCTGCACTGCCTCCTTTTTTTTTTTTTTTTTTTTTTTTTAAGAAATATCCTTCACAATAATTATTTAAAAAAAAAAAAAATCACCCAGTTCCAGTTTTGGAATGATGCACGAACTCGATAATTGGGGCTTGGAGTCAAAACGAGAGGAGCGGAGCAGGGCAAGGCTCCTGTTTCTGCAGGCTGGGGGCCTGAAGACAAAGAAATTAAATTGCAGGTGCTTTATTTAAAAAAAAAAAATATTTTTCCTTGGTTGTATTTATTTATTTATTTATTTATTTATTTAATTTTATTTTCCCTCACCTTTTTTATTTTTCTTTATAAGGAAAGGGCTTGTTCTTTTTTTTTTTTTTTGCATTTTCCAAGGTGCAAACCTCGAGTATATTTTACACTCTGCAAAGGCCTTATCAGCCTGGGACCGCCTTAACAAAACAAAAGGGTTTGATTTTTTTTATAACTGACCGGTAGTTCTGGGCTTGTGCATTTCAGAGCACCTCAGACTGACTCTAAAATGACGATTTTTATGGTGTCTTCAACCAAACCCCTGAAATTTGGGAAATTCTTGCCGTTGCTCAGGTTATTTCTCCTGCTCTCGATAGCTTCCAGCTTAAATAACAAGAGTTTTTAATTAGATGGGGGAAAAAAAAAAAAAAAAGATCAACTATAAAAGGAGGTGTAGAAAACAAGAGAAAAATCAGGAGATTTTAGAGTAAAGGAGGAATAATTTTTAGGCAAAACACAGCAATAATCCTAAACCGCTTAATTATTGCTAATCAATACAGCATTGCTATAAAATATTTATTATTCTGCAATTCATTTATCTCTCCACTTTCCAGCCCATTGGAATAGTCGTAATTCCTGCAATCCCAACATTTGGTGAGCAGGTGAGGCCACGCACCCGGAATTTTCCCGTTTCTGTTGTTGTGTTTTTGGGGCTGGGATTGGGCATGGGGGGTTTGGAGGAGCAGGGCAGTGATCCCACGCCAATGCTGTGGATGTTCCCAAGACTCTCCGAGCATCCCGAGGTGCCAGGAGGGTCACGGGGATGGGGATGGGGGGCCTGTGCCACCTCTGCCATCCTTCTGCTCCTCTCTCCCTCCCTGGAGGGCAACAGGCTCATCCAGCGCCAGGGGAAACCATAATTTAATTTTTTTCCTCGCTGAAAAAAGCAGGGGGAAAAAAAAGAAAGGGGTTTTGGTGCGTTTTGTGACTTTGTTTCCAGTGGCCGAAGGGCCGGTGGCTCCACGCCCGCCCTGGTGAGCAGGTTGGGTGTGAACAGCAGAACCCTCGTGGCTGCCAGAACCTTTCCCCGCACCACAGGGAAGGTTTCACCTTCTGCTGAGAGCGGCCTGCTTATCCCTTCCCTTCCTTTCCTTGCCTTTTCCTTTTTTTTTAATTCATTTTAAAAAAAAAATTCTAATTTTTTTTAATTTCCCTTTCCTTTTTTTGATTTCAATTTTTAAATTTTCCCTTTTCCATTTTTTTAATTTCCCCTTTTCCATTTTTTTTATTTTCCTCTTCAATTTTTTATCTTCCGTCGACATTTTTTTTATTTTCCTTTCTATTATTTCTCTCTAACTTTTCTTTAATTTTATTTTTTTCCTGCTTTTGCCCTTTCTTTTCTTTTGGGCTTCCTTTTTTATTTATTTATTTATTTTAAATTGTTTTCTACCCCTTTCCATTTTTTTTCCCCCTTAATTCTGCATTTAAGCCTGCTTTGTCTTGTCTCCTGCCAGAACATTTATCGAAGGGCAGCCGCTCCCACGCCAGTGGGGTTTTTCTGTTGTTGGGGGTATTTTCCTGGCGCTTTGTTCCACCCGAGGCCCTCCCCAGGGCCCACGGTGCCCACCGAGGGCAGCGGATC
>NW_020956629.1:108411-109477 GCF_003031625.1 Empidonax traillii
CCACGCGCTCGCTCCGCCTGCCAAACGTGCTTAGTCAGGAATGGGAAACACTTCCCTAAAACTTGCAAAAATGCACTAAGGCTCTTAGCTCTTGGGCTAAGCTGCAGCTACTTAGCCCATTTCTCACTGCTTTTATTTATAAACTTCAGTCCGTGCTGGGGGATTTTTTTTTTCTTCCTTTTTTTTTTTTTTTTTTTTTTTCCTTCTCTCCCTGGGATGGGGCACATTAGTGGATTGGAAGTGGGGCTGGAAGGAGAGGATGGGTTTGGGCACCCCTGCTCTGCTCCCACCAGTGCTACTCGGGCTCCCCATCACTGAATTGTCACAGGATCGGATTGTCTCTGATTTCTGTAGTATTATAAATGATTTATGGGACTAATGGACAGGAGAACAGGCTCTTTCTCTGGCCTGAGCCCTTCCTCTCTTAAACAAGCCACATCAGTTCCATACTGGGTGTCTAAATCAATGTGTAGCCTGTGAGTGGCCACAGCTGAAAGCAGAGTTTACACAGAGGAAAAATATATCAAATTAATATTAATATATTATTAAAATAGAGGGATGCTCCAAAGCAGCCTGGAGCAGGGGCTGGCAGCACAAGGGTCAGGGCTGCCTGGTTTTGTTATTTTTAGGCAGGGCTGTGCAGTGCTGGAGCTTTCCTGCTCGGTTCCTGTTGCATCAGCAAGGGGGGAACCCTGCAGAGCTCGGGGTACATCCCAAGCCTCTTCCCTCCACGTGGCTCCCACAGGTGAAGGGTCCCCCCAGGCTTGGGGGAGAAGTGCTTGGGGCAATCAGGATAAATCCCCCCAAGGGGGGGCCACAGGGTGGGTTCAGTTTGGGTTTGGGTTCAGTTTGGGTTTGGGTTCAGTTTGAATTTGGGCTCAGTTTGAATTTGGGTTCAGTTTGGGTTTGGGTTCAGTTTGAATTTGGGCTCAGTTTGAATTTGGGTTCAGTTTGGGTTTGGGTTCAGTTTGGGTTTGGGTTCAGTTTGGGTTTGGGTTCAGTTTGAATTTGGGTTCAGTTTGGGTTTGGGTTCAGTTTGAATTTGGGTTCAGTTTGGGTTTGGGTT
>NW_020956630.1:0-1202 GCF_003031625.1 Empidonax traillii
TTTCCCCGGCTTGGCCAGGCTTCCCCAGGCCTTCCCCGGCCCGATTCCTCCTCAGATCCTATCAGGGCGACTGAGGGGTGGGTCAGGCTCGTCGGCAAGTGCCAGGCGAGCCTACCTAAGAGCCTCCAGGAGAGCTCCTTGCTCACTTGCTGCCCAGGCTTTCCCCGGCTTGGCCAAGCTTTCCCAGGCCTTCCCAGGCCCGATTCCTCCTCAGATCTGATCAGGGTGACTGATGGGTGGGTCAGGCTCGTCGGCAAGTGCCAGGCGAGCCTACCTAAGAGCCTCCAGGAGAGCTCCTTGCTCACTTGCTGCCCAGGCTTTCCCCAGCTTGGTCAGGCTTCGCCAGGCCTTCCCCGGCCCAATTCCTCCTCCGATCCGATTCAGGCGACTGAGGGGTGGGTCAGGCTCGTTGGCAAGTGTCAGGGGAGGCTATATAAGAGCCTCCAGGAGCGTTAGCGAAGGTCGCTCACGCACCCCACAGGATCAGACTAACCGGGCTGTGGCACAGCAATTTCAAGGCATTTCAAACAGGCAGGGCGCAACCAGCTCCCACTTCTCGTAGGTGAGCGTGCTTTTTAAAGCTAGCAATGGTTTCCAGAAAAACAAAAGCTGTTACTGCTGTCAATACTACGAGTTTGTGTGCTCAGACACTCCCCTCGAAGAAGGATGCAGCCACCCAGGTCTCTGGGTGTGCTGTCTGAGCCTGGCGTTTGTACCGGAAGATTGTGTAGGAGGTAGCTGTGTACGATGTGAGCAAGTGAGTGACTTGCTGTGCCTGGTAGCAGAACTTAAGGAAGAGGTAGAAAGATTAAGGTGCATTAGGGAGAGTGAAAAGGAAATTGACTGGTGGAGTCAAACCCTTTTGAACCCTAAGGAAGTCCAACAAGAGATGGCGAAGCCCTGCCCCTCCTGTCATAAGGCAGATGGAGCAGACCAAATTGATGGCGGGGAATGGAAACAGGTCCCTAATGGGAGAGGTGAAAGAACTCTCTCTCGACCCCCATCACCCCCCAGGGTGCCCTTGAAGAATAGATATGAGACCCTGGACCCAGACAGTCAGGTAGAGGACAGCCAAGAAGATCTCTCTGGAGAGCCTCCTGGTTCAGCCCTGTCTAAAAGACAGATTACAACCACAGGTATAAAAAAAAAAAAGAAGGGTAGTTGTAGTCGGTGACTCCCTTCTGAGGGGAACTGAGGGCCCT
>NW_020956630.1:4484-5860 GCF_003031625.1 Empidonax traillii
TGACCAACCTGATTTCCTTTTATGATCAGGTGACCCACCTGGTGGATGAGGGAAAGGTTGTGGATGTGGTCTATCTGGACATCAGCAAAGCCTTTCACACTGTCTCCCATAATATACTCCTGGAAAAGCTGGCAGCCCATGGCTTGGACAGGGGCACTCTGTGCTGGGTCAGGAACTGGCTTGAGGGCCGGGCCCAGAGAGTGCTGGTGAACGGGGCTGCATCCAGCTGGCGGCCGGTCACCAGTGGTGTCCCCCAGGGATCAGTGCTGGACCAGTCCTGTTTAACATCTTTATCGATGATCTAGAGGAGGGGATTGAGTCCATCATTAGCAAATTTGCAGATGACACCAAGTTGGGAGGGAGTGTCGACCTGTCGGAAGGCAGGAGGGCTCTGCAGAGGGATCTGGATAGACTGGAGAGATGGGCTGACTCCAGTGGGATGAAGTTCAACAAGGCCAAGTGCCGGGTCCTGCACTTTGGCCACAACAACCCCCTGCAGCGCTACAGGCTGGGCACAGAGTGGCTGCAGAGCAGCCAGGCAGAAAGGGACCTGGGGGTGCTGATCGACAGGAGGCTGAACATGAGCCAACAGTGTGCCCAGGTGGCCAAGAAGGCCAATGGCATCCTGGCCTGCATCAAGAACAGTGTCACAGTTCTGATTTTAGAAAGGAATTTTGTCTTTCCTTTCCCCTTCTTCCCCCTCCCCCCCCGCATGAATGCTGTTCAAGAGCCATCAAGTAAACAAAAGAGTCGGCCTGGGTCCTAACGACCGAGAATTAGTCTCCTGGCAACGAAGGGGGAGGAGTTAGGAAGAAGGCGAGAGTGTATGTGTGGAAGGAGGTGGGGCGGGGGGTTGGGAGCTCAGCTCGGGAGCAGGAGGGGAGGCTGCAGCAGAGAGGAGAGACTGCCTGGTTTCTCCTTTGTTTTTTTTTTTCCTGTGGGAGCTCTCTGCAGAGTTGCCGGCTGATTGCAGTCTTGGTTCTTTTTCACCGCGGGACCTTCACCGAGTCGTGAGGTTTTTTTCTTCCATTGGGAGAACTTTCTGTTTCCCTTCCCCTTCCCCCTCCTCCCTTGCCACCCGGCGGCGACCAGGGATCCCACAGCGCCGCCCAGTGACGAGCGCTGGACATTGCAAGTTCCACTCCTCTAGTGATCCAACAGCGCCACCTGGTGACTACTATAGAACGTTACAAGCTCTGCACTTTTGATAACTCAACAGCGCCACCTGGTGAACGGTATAAGACATTGCAAGTTTTTGCATCTCCAGTGACGCGACGGCGCCCCCTGCTGACTGTGGCTGGAACTGCACCAAAGAGTGCTAAAAATTGAACTATTTGATTTTCTTTTTTGCCGGTTTTATCGGTTTTGTTCTTGAA
>NW_020956630.1:6749-27948 GCF_003031625.1 Empidonax traillii
TCAGGAAGGACATTGAGGTGCTGGAGCGGGTCCAGAGAAGAGCAACGAGGCTGGTGAAGGGACTTGAGCACAAGTCCTGTGAGGAGAGGCTGAGGGAGCTGGGGTTGTTTAGTCTGGAGAAGAGAAGGCTTAGAGGTGACCTCATCACTCTCTTCAACTACCTGAAGGGAGGTTATAGCCAGGTGGGGGTTGGGCTCTTCTCCCAGGACACCAACAACAGGACAAGGGGACATGGGCTCAAGCTCTGCCAGGGGAGGTTTAGGTTAGATGTTAGGAAGAAATTCTTTACAGAGAGGGTAATCAAGCATTGGAACAGCCTACCCAGAGAGGTGGTGGATTCACCATCCCTGGAGGTTTTTAAGCAGAGATTGGATGTGGCCCTTAGTGCCATGCTATAGAAATTGGAGTTGGATCAGGGGTTGGACTTGATGATCTTGGAGGTCTTTTCCAACCCAATCTATTCTATGATTCTATGATTCTATGATTTGTCATCCCCACTGCCCACACCTGGGGCTGTCTCGCACGGGAGAGGACAGAGGGGTGCATGAAACCGGGGAAAGGTGCCGGCGCCATCCGGGGGACGCTGCAGGAGCGAGCAGGAGGGAGGGGCTGTTCTCAGGCGGGGCACGGGACCTGCGCTGGCTCGTGGTGCTTCGCTCCAGACTCTGGGATTCTTTTGGGCTGGGGTTGGGTAGGGGTTTTGGGGGACTGCGCACACCCTCCCCTGAGTCACAGCCCCGCCCCAGCTCGCTGCACCCTGCTGCACTCCCCGCAGCCCTTGCTCAGCTGCGTGGGGATTAGTGCCTCCTCTGAAGGTGGCAAATGTCTGTAAAGCGAATCGGGAAGCCACTGTCAGTCTTTCTTTTCCAGCCTTTTCTGCCCAGCACCGCAGTGGTCGGGTCCCGTGGCTGCGACCCCACGGTGCAAGGCACCCCCAGGGCAGCCCCGTCTGGCACTGCTGCTGGCCCTGCTCAGACACTGCCCCTCACCTCACCCACAGGTTTAACATTAAGCCAAGATTTAATATAAAGCACCACAAGATGCTGTCTGACCAACCTGATCTCCTTTTATGATCAGCTGACCTGCCTGGTGGACGAGGGCAAGGCTGTAGATGTGGTCTATCTGGACATCAGCAAAGCCTTTCACGCTGTCTCCCATAATATACTCCTGGGAAAGCTGGCAGCCCACGGCTCGGACAGGTGCACTCTCTACTGGGTTAAGAGCTGGCTGGAGGGCTGGGCCCAGAGAGTGCTGGTGGACGGGGCTGTATCCAGCTGGCGGCCGGTCACCAGTGGTGTCCCCCAGGGATCAGTGCTGGGACCAGTCCTGTTTAACATCTTTATAGATGATTTAGATGAGGGGATTGAGTCCATCATTAGCAAATTTGCAGACAGCACTAAATTAGGAGGGAATGTCAATCTGCTGGAAGGCAGGAGGGCTCTGCAGAGGGACCTGGATAGGCTGGAGAATTTGATTCCAACGGGATGAAGTTCAACCAGGCCAAGTGCTGGGTCTGCACTTCGGCCACAACAACCCCTGCAGCGCTACAGGCTGGGGACAGAGTGGCTGGAGAGCAGCCAGGCAGAAAGTGACCTGGGAGTGCTGATTGACAGGAGGCTGAACATGAGCCAGAGTGTGCCCAGGTGGCCAAGAAGGTCAATGGCATCCTGGCCTGCATCAAGGACTGTGTGTCCAGCAGGATGTGGGAAGTGATTCTTCCCCTGTACTCAGCACTGGTGAGGCCACACCTTGAGTATTGTGTTTAGCTCTGGCCCCTCATTTCAGGAGAGACATTGAGGTGCTGGAGCAGGTCCAGAGAAGAGCAACGAGGCTGGTGAAGGGACTTGAGCACAAGTCCTTATGAGGAGAGGCTGAGGGAGCTGGGATTGTCTAGTCTGGAAAAGAGGAGGCTCGGGGGTGACCTCACCCCAATTCTGTCCCACCCACCCCAGCTGGGCAGCTGAGGCCAAGGCTCCCCTTCCTCCTGGCAATCACTGTCGCAGCACACCAAGGCCCGTGCTGGGCAGCACTTGGGAAAACTTGGGAAAGGCAACAGGAAAAGGGCACTGCCTGTCAGAAAACAAGTGCCCATGAACACACCATTTGGACAAATGGAATAACATCATTCTCCTCCAAGAAACACAGGCCAGGCAGGGCTCTCCAGCCCAGGGGAGAACAGGCAGGAGAACTGCAGGGAACATAGGGAGACACAGGCAGGCATTGCCACTTATTCCCTGCAGCCCTCTCTGCACTTGGGGCTCCTGGCTCTTGCTTTCGAAAGAATGGAGGGGGAGGGGGGGGGGAGCAGAGCAGGAATGCCCCTCAAAAACAGGGGCCTTGACACCTGGAGCATCAGAGGAGGGGAGGTGGGAGGGGAGACATGGAAAGAGAACAGGAAAGGGGTTTGTTCAGGAACAGGCTGTATGTCCAGCAGTGATGGCAACTGTAAACACGGGATGCTGCAGGAATGCAGGGGGGGAGCACGGGCCTGGCTTGGATGGAGCCTTTTGCCTTTTGCTCAGGGGCCTCAGCTCCACCCTCTCTGAGAGCAGCAGAGAACTGCTGCAAGGCAAGAGTTCATTTAGGCACAAGTCAGTGATGCAGCCGCTGTGCAAGGGGAAGAGGGGAGAGGAACGGAGAGGAACTGACACCAAAATCACACAATCACCACTTGATTGGGACATTAATGAGCTGCAACACAAATACATTCACAGGAGGCCAGGGCAAGAGGTGCACGCAGGACCACCAACACAGCAGCTGGGCTTGCAGGAACACCCTCTGCTCAAGGTATGGAGCCAGGACCTGAGAGTTGGGATCCATCCTGGGGGACTGAAGAGCACTCAGGCATCAGGGCTGAGTCCTACCTGGTCACTGCAAGCAGTTCAGCCCCAGCAGCTGTGTGAGTTTCTGCCTATCCCTCCAAGAGTATTTGGGACCCAACAGCTCATTAAAGTAGAATTTTATCTTCATGAATATTTTACAAAGTTGAGCTTCAGGAGAACTGAGGCACTTTTCATTATTCCGTACTCTTCCAGTGCTGCACTTGTCAGGATCCTTTGGGCACGAGGAACCTTCCGGACTGCTCCAAACCTTCACAGTCCACTTGTTCTTCTTGCCGCAGTTGGACCAGCTCAGTGTCCCTGCAGAAAGAGAAAATTCAGTGATTCTCTCTGAAACCAGAACCTCCCCTGCTTTGCTTCCCCATCCCATGTTTTGTTCCCTACACAACTGAGGCCCTTCCAGGCCTTGCCAAGTGGCAGCCAAGGAATCCAACCCAAGAACCTGCCAGGGAGCAGCGTCTGTGCCACAGCAACAGCATTCCAGGCCTGTCACTGCCAACTCTCCGCTTCTCCCAATGGCTCCAGTGGCACCACAACTTGTCCTGAAGGCAGAAAGGCTCCTTTTAGGAGCACCACGAGCTACCTATACTGTAGCACTGGAATTCCATCTCCTGGACAAGCTGGGAGAAGAAGGGAAGAAACCAGGACCTTAAAAGCAAATTAGGAGCACCTGTTCATCCAGCAGCAGCTCCAATAAAGGTACTGAGTCAACACTTCAAAGACACAGGACAGCAAGGGCCAACACCCTGACAATCACTTCTATCTTCAGTTTATAAATCCAAATTAAAGCAAAGCCTTTCAGACCCTTTGGAAGACTCAATCCCATTGTAACCAGTTTGTGGGACTCATTCCCAGCCTCCTGAGGTTCACTTCCCACCTCACTTGTGGCTGCACTAGACCTGGTTATACACACACACACACACACACACAGAAGGAGCTGCTGCAACTTGTCCAGTTTCCTGCTTCTCCTTGAAACTCCTCCAGCTGTTTGTCCAGCTCTCTGGTGTCCGTTCCTTTGCCTGCTGGACTCATTCAGGCCCCAGGGCTGCCGCGGCCACCCTGAGCTCTCACCTGCCCTCACGCCAAGTGACCTTTCCTGGCCCCGAGTCCATCTAGCACTGACCGAGCTGCTGGGGGCTGCGGTTCTCCCTGATCCTTCCCTCCCTCTGCCTGGAGAATGCCCCTTCCAGCTCCTGCACCCCCACCTCTTACCTCCCAAAAAAGCAGAGCTGCGTTCCCCCGGATCCTCGGGCTGGACGCTGCTGGCTCTGCGTGGCCCCCACCCTTCAGCGGGAATGATGAAGGGAGCCGGGATGCCGTGACCCCCGAATTTGCCCGGTCTCCAGCTGCCGCACAGACCTGTTGTTTTGTTGACAAGCAGGGCGCTCGAGGAAACTGTATTGGGTCTGACTGAGCTGAAGTTCCTTTCCCCACAGTAGCCCTCCTGGTGTGGCGCTTTGCATTGGCAGCTAGAAGGGTGTTGATCACGCTGGTGTTTTGGCTACTGCTGAGCACAGCATCAGCGCTGCAACATTCCTTCCGGAGCTGAGGGCAAGATCCTGGGAGGGGACCCAAGTAGGCCAGCTGACCCAAACTGACCAAAGGAGTATTCCAGACCGTATGATGTCAGCTCAGATGTAAAAGCTGAGGCAAGGAGCAGGAAGGTGGGCGTTCATTGTGGGCATCCGATGGCTGCCAGCTGAGGAACCATGACGTGTACCGAAGCCCTGCTTCTTGGGAGTGGCCGACCGTCACTGCTCAAGGGAAGCAGAGAATAAACCCTGGTATCTTTCGCTTCTGTGCGCACACTCTTTGCTTTACTTTTTTGCTTTAAATAAACTGCCTTATCCCAACCCACGCGTTGGGGTTTTTTTACACCTTACTCTCTCCCCTGTCCCGCTGGGAAGGGGAGCAATAGAGTGGATGGGTGGGCACCTGGCATCCAGCCGAGGTCATCCCGGCACGGGGTCCCAGCGGGGAGGAGGGGTCATAACAACGGCGGTCTCGAAAAGGGCACTGGGGGTTCCCAGAGGGTGTCAGGGGATTGCCCGCTCGGGGTCGTTCCCCCTGCCGCGGGGCTCAGGCTGCTCTGAGGGCCGTAGGCCGTGCGGTTGCCATGGCGACCACCATCACCCAAGATGGCGACGCGGTCCCCGGCCTCGCTTCTCCTTTATACGAATGCGCAGAAATCTCGTCGCATCCGCCCGGCGTTTGCGGCTCCCGGAGGTGGTGGCGGGGGCGGAGTTTCCGGTTCCGGGTGAGGGCGGGGGGGGCGGCGGGAGTGCAGAGGGGCCGCGGAAGGTACGAACCGACTCCCCCCAAAAAACCCCCCGGAGAGATCCCTGCACCCCCCCGGGACACCGGCGGGGCCGCCTCGCACTCCCCCGCCCGGGGAGGGGGGAGGGGAGGTACAATGGCGGGGCGCCCGAGACCACCCCGGTGGGACCCTGACACACCCCCGATGTGACCCCCCCGATGATTCACCGTCCCGGTGCGACCCCTGTACCTAGGACACCTCCGGCCCGACCCCCCAAACCCCGGGCCCTCTCCCTACTCTGGACCCCCGCCGGGACCCCCGGAGACCCGACCCTCCCGTACCGATCTCACCTCCCCTCCCTAGGGCCCCTCCAAACTCCTCTCAGGGTCACCCACCTCCCAGGACCCTCCTTTCTCCCCTCACCTTGTCACCCTACCCTGAACCTTCTCCCGTGTTCCCCACGCACACGTTTGGGCCCCCCCAAACCCTGCCAGACCCCTCAGTTTAGGGTTAATGACCCCTGCCACCCCGTATCACCCTCCCCTCCGGTCCTCCCCAGATCCAACACCCCGAAGCCACCCCGCACCCCCTCCAAATTACTCCCCGACCCCCCCCCCAACCCCCCACTTTTGGGTGGGTGACGCCCCCTCTTTTAGGGCCCCTCCTTAACCCTCTTTTTCCCCCAGGACCCCCCGACAGCTTCATCCCTGCGGATCCAACGCCTCCCGCTTTGGGGGGTCCCGGCTTTGGGGGGGGGGCCTGGCCGAGTGTCCCCCCCCTTTCCCGAGCCTGTGGCCCCCCAGGAAGAGGAGGAAGAGGAGGAGGAGGAAGAGGAGGAGGAGGAGGAAGGAATGGCGGCGCCGTGGCGGGTACTGGAGCCCGCCCAAAAATCCATAAAAATTTACTGATCCCACCTTTTCTGCCCCCAAAAGGAGCTTTGCCTGGGCGACAGTCAGGCCAAAGGCTCCCACATCATGGCTCAGGTAATGAGCCCCCAACCCCGTCCCCAAAGGCCCCCAAATCCCAAGGCCCAGCAGCTTTCTGGGGGAAAAGGAGCCCTGAAATATGGGAAAAAGGGGGAAAATGGGGCCATGGCTCGAGGTCCCCCTTTCCACTTTCCCCTGGGATTATTCCAAATTTTCTTCAGTCTTATTCCAAAGTTTCCTGTTTTTTCTGGAATTATGCCCAAATTTCCCATTAATCCTTTGGTCCTGTGAGGCCCCAAATAAGGGGGTTCAGCCCCCCCATCCCCACTTTTGGGGTCTTCTCGCTTTTCCCTGGGATCATGCTGAATTTTCCCTAAAATTATCCAAATTTTTGTGGGATTACCCCCAAATTTCCCATTAATCCTTTGGTTTTGCCAGGTCCCAAAAAAGGGAGTTCACCTTACCCCCCCCTCCCCGACTGAGAATCACCCTGGGATTACTCCATATTTCCTTGGGATTTTCCCACATTCCCTTCCAGGGTCTTCTTGGGTTTTTTGGGTCTCTGTTGATGATGGGGGTCCCTGTGCCACCAGGCGAGTCTTGTAGGGTTGGGGGGATGGGGGGGCTTTTGGGGGGTGGGTCCCAGGCAAGTCTCCTAGGGGGTTTTGGGGTCTGTGCTGCTAGGAGGGAGTTTGGGGGAGGGGGGAGGTCTGTGTTGGTGTTGGGGGTCTCTGTCCCCCTCCCAGTGAGTCTCTTGGGGGTTTGGGAGAGTTTTAGGATCTCTGTTGATGGTGGTAGTCCCTGTGCCCCCCCAGGTGAGTCTCCTGGCCTATGAGGGGCTCTCGGGGGTCTCTGTTGATGGGGGGGATATCGGGAGGTTTTGGGTGAGTTTAGGGGGGTTAGGGGGTTTTTGGGGTCTCTGTTGATGGTGGGGGTCTCTGTGCCCCCCAGGCAAGTCTCCTGGCCTGTGAGGGGCTCTCGGGGGTCTGCCTGGTCCCCACAGTCGCCAGTAAGAAGATGATGCCCAAGGCTGGAAAACAGGATGGGAATCGGGAAAGAGGCTCCAGCCCTGACCTGCTGGTATGGGATACAGGGGAACCCCCTGGACTGCAGGGGTCCAGCTCTAATGGGGGGGTTACACCTTCAGTTGGGGGGGTTCTGGCTTTAATTTGAGGTTTTTCCTGCTTTAATTTGCTTACTCTTGACTTAATTTGTCATTTTACACCTTTGATTTGTGTTTTTCTGCCTTTAATTTGGCTCTTTCGACCTTTAATTTGGGGTTTTCCTGTTTTACAACTTGAAGTGGAAGTTTCCACATTTAATCTGGGACTTTCTGCCTTTAATTTCAGACTTTTCACCTCTAATTTGGGTTTTTCCACCTTTAATTTGGAGGTTTGCTGATTTAATTTGGCTTTGCCCTAGTCTTATTTGGTTTTTTTTCTTCTTTAATTGGGCTTTTTCCTTCTTTAATCTAATTTCATTTCCCTTCAGTTGGACTTTTCCTCTTTTGTTAGGGTTTTTTCTCCTTTAATTGGAATTTTCTATCATCTCAGATTTGCCTTTTCCTGCCCTAATTTTGTTATTTACATTCGATTCCCTCCCCCCCAATACCGTTATCTCCCTTCCCCTGCTCCTTTTAACCCCCGAATTCCCTTTCCGATCTTATCCCCCGATTCCCAACCCTCCAATCCCGATTCCTGTCTCCCTTCAACCCTCAATTCCTGCCCTCCCTTACCTCACATCCTCCTCCCCGATTCCTGCCCCCCCAATCCCTCCTCCCTGATTTTTCCCGCAATTCCTGCCCCCCTTTAATCCCCCTCCCCAATTCTCAACCCTTCAATGACGCCCCAAATCCCTCCCCATTCCCTGCCCCCTTTTACCCCCCAAATCCCCCCCTCTCCATCCCACCCCCAAATCCCCCCAGTCCCTCCGCCAAGACCCCGACAAGCCCCGCGCCCGCAAGGATGACGACGCCCCCGAGGCCTCCAACCCCAAGAAATCCATGAAAAAGGCAGGTTCTCCTCCCCAACTGGGAGGTCTCCGTGGCGTGGGGGGGGGGGGGGTCTCTGTGCCCCCCATGCCCGCTAACCCCCCCTGGCCCCCCCGGCAGCGCCGCAAGCGGGTTCCTGGCGCCGAGGGACCCCCGAGCTCGTCCCGCCGCTCCCAGTCCCAGGTTTGCCGCAGCCCCCCAGGAGCAGGAGGAGGAGGAAGAGAATCTCCCAAACTCCGGCAGGCGCAGGACGGCCGGGGGGGGGATTTGGGTGGGGCTGCTGGGGGCCCCCCGGCCCTGAGCTCCCCCAATCTCTACCCCCCCCATGGTTTGTAGATGGTGGTGATCGAGCAAAACGGGTCCTTCCAGCTCAAGAACTTCATCTGTGACCACTGTTTTGGGGCCTTCCGGAGCAGTTACCACCTCAAACGGCACATCCTCATCCACACTGGTGGGGGCACCAATTAATGTTCCCTAATTAACCCCTCCGAGCCTTAATTAGCTCTCTCCTCCCCCCCTATCCTAATTCCCCCCCAGTTAGGTTGGGTGTTAATTAACCCCCTAGACCCCTCCCAGTTTAGGGAAGAAGCCCTTTGAGTGTGACCTGTGCTCCCTCCCTCCCCGATCCCAACCCCCCCTTAATCCCCCAACTCCCCCTCCTCCCCCATTCCCACCCCCCCTAACTATCCCCGGGGATGTTAATTACCCCCCCAAATCCCGCCCACTTTAGGGGAGAAGCCCTTTGAGTGCGACGTGTGTGACATGCGCTTCATCCAGAAGTACCACCTGGAGCGGCACAAGCGGGTGCACAGCGGGGAGAAGCCCTACCAGTGCGAGCGCTGTATGCAGGTAATTCCGTGGGAAATCCCACCTGGAATTCCCTGGGAAGCCCCCAGAACCATCCCCACCCCGAATTCCAACCCTAATCGCCTCCATTCCGCAGAGTTTCTCCCGCACGGACCGGCTCCTGCGGCACAAGCGGATGTGCCAGGGCTGCCAGGGCAAGACTCCCCCTGACTCCCAGCTCCTGCTGTGAAATTCTGGAAATTCTGGGGGTGCTGGAGGAAGGGGGAGCCTCCCTCCTGCACCCCCTACCCTCTGCATCTGCTTCACCTGGATTTTTCACCCCAAGCTGAGAACTCCTAAAAAACCCTGGAGTGTTCCCAGTGTGAAAAACTCAAGAGCCTTCCCATTCTTCTGGCCTAAAAACTGGGATAATGAGCCCAAAAATTCTCCTGGAATCTTCAAGCTGTGCCCTCCTCATCGTTGGATCCCTAAATCCACCCCACATTCCCCCCCCAGAACAGACTGGGAGCCCCCAAACTGCCCAAATCCCATCGGGTTTGGGGTACCTGGGACACAGGTAGGAGGGTCCTGCTAGGAATGACATCTCCAATCCTGCTTTTTTGGGGGAAAAAGAGGGAAAAATGAGGATTTTGGGAGGGTGTCTTGGCTTCAGAGGAAGGCAAATTCCCCCTTTTTATGGAAAATGGGAACAGAATGAGGAATTTGGGGGTGTCGCCATTGTGGGACTCGGCAGCGCTTCCCATTCCCTCTGGAATTCCTGTGGATTTTGGGGAGGTTTCCCGTTTCCACGTGGTTTTGGGGAGGCTCCCTGTGTCCCCCCCCCCCTGCCTGTGAGGGGCTGCACCCGGAAGGGGGAGCAAAGGCACCCCCATTTTCCAGAAAACCCCATTCTCAGAGGGAGGAAAATCCTGGAAAACCCCGTTCTCTGGGGTGGAAAAACTGTGGATCTGCTCAGGGGTGGTGGTTGTAGGATCCAGGACTCCCCAAAAACTCTGGGGGTCTCCCTAATGTTCCCCCCAATTTTCGGGTCTCATGCCACCCCCAGTCACAGAATGCTCTGAGGGGAAACAAAGTTCATGAATTTTGGGCCCCCCGTTTTTTGGTGCCCTGACCTCCCTTTCTGGACCTGAAGGACTTTGGGGACACCACTTCCTCCCCCCGGTGATACTTCAAAAAAGGCTTTGGCTCTGCTGAGCCCCCCCAGCCCCCAAATTTGGGGGGTGGGGGGGGGGTGGTTTGAGGGCTCCAGTGGGTGGTTTGAGGGGAGGTTGGGGGGATGCTGGGGGGGTTTTGGGGCCCCCCCTAAGCCTGGGGAGGTGGCCACACACACACACCACCCCCCTGCCCTCCCCAGCTACATTTTTGGGGTATTTTGTTGGGTTTTGCGGGTTTATTACAGTTATTTTGCTATGGGGGGAGGGGGGAGGGGGTCACCCCCAGGGTGGGTGGGTGGGGTCACTTTTAAACGGTAGTTTTTTCTAAGGGTCCTCAATTTCTCGTGTCCCACCCCCCCCATGTCCCCAGAATGTCATCCTTTTTCCCACACACACACCCTCCGTGTGCCCCCCCCCTTCCTTTAGGGTTTATTTAAATAAAACTTTGGGGTTTTGCTTTTTTAACCCAAATTTGATTTCTTCAGGGGCAGGGGGGGCAGTATTTGGGGGGACCCCCAGAACCTATTTGTGCTTCCTTCCCCGGACCCCAAAAATGGCAGGGGAGGATCATTAAACTGGGGAGTGGGGGGTCCTCAAATGCCCCCCCCAAATCCCCCAGGGGTGCCCCTCCCCTTATCCCTGGAGAGGGGTCCCCAAGTGCCCCCTGTTTATCTCTGGGGGAGTCCCCAAGTTTGGAGGGGTTCCCAATGCTGTCACGCCCTGTTATCCCTGAGGGAGTGTCCCAATGCGGGGAGCTCCTAAGTGCCCCTCTGCCAAATAATCAAGGAGAGCCACCACCCCCACCCCACTGGTGCCCCATATCACCTCGTGGGGGTTCCCGAGCCTCCCTTCCCCTTCTTAGACCCCCTTGCCTCCCCAAAATGTACAACCCCCCCAAAAAAAAAAATTTCCATCACTTTATTTTGCAAAAATAGAAAAGTCCCGAGACCTCCCCTCAGCGCAGAGGGGGTGGGGGAGGGCTGTAAACATGGCTGAGGGGCCCCCCAAAAATGGGGGGTGGCTAGCAGTGGGAGGGGGGCAGCAGTGGGGGCCCAATGTAAACGCAGAGGAATAAATAAAGGGGGGGGGTGAAAGTGCTGCCCCAGGGGGAAGAGTCACCACCCCCCCATAGTGTAACAGACCCCACCCAAGGGGGGGGGCAAATTCAGAAGGGGGGCAGCAAACCCTGGCCCCCCCACCCAGCCAGGCTTAGGGGGGGGGGGTAACAGATATTTGGGGGTGGCCACCCCCCCCAACGCTGCCCTAGGTGGGGGACTGGGGTCACCCTATGGCTTGAGAACCCCCCAAAATGGGGGAAGTTGGGGGAGTCATCTTGTGTCCCCCCCATCTTTGGTCTCTGTAGTGTATAGGGAAGAGGGTGGGGGGAGGAATTTTGGGGTCCCCTCACCCCCAACAACATATAAATGGGGACCCACCAAACCGGGGGGGGACTGTCCTGGGCGACATAATGGGGGTGCTGCCCCCCCCCGCCAAAATCCACCCTGTGTCCAGTAAATAAACCCCCAGGAGAGTATTTATGGGGCACCCCAGGAGTGTTCATTTGGGGGGAAGGAGGGCTGCCTGTCCTAAAATTCCTCTCAATACAAGATGGGGGGCAGCGGGGGCTGGGGGGCTTTGGTTGAAGCTGAGTTTGGGGAGGGTCCCTGGACCCCCCAGCTTAAGGCAATAGCTTTGCTCTGTCAGTCTCTGACCCCCCCACACCCTAATTCGGGGGGCGGGGGGGTGGGCACTTTGGGTGTCTCTCCCCCCTCCAGAGCAAAAGGGGGGGACCGTGGAAGGCAGCTGTGAGTGCCCCCACCGTGGGGGCTCGGGGGAGCTGGGGCGGTTACAAGGATTTGCGGAGGCCAGGGGGGCTGTCCTGGGCCGTGGGAGGGTCTGGGGGCAGAGGGGGCCCCCCCTGACCCCCCTCGGTGAAGATCTCAGGGTTCTCCAGCATCTCCCGGATCAGGGGGGGCATCGGCCCCGGGATCTCCGTGCGCAGTGTCAGGGCCCGTTCTGCCCCTGGTAGGGGGCAAAGTGTGAGTGCCCCCCTCCTCCAATAATTAACATCTCCCCCAGCGGCTTAACATTTCTCCCCTGAGAGCTTAGACCCACCCCATCCTGAGAGCTTGGAGCCCCCAAAACAAGCTCAAAAGTCCACCAAGAGCTTGAACCCCCCTAAAACTCTGAACCCTCCCCCTGAGAGTTCCAACTCCCCGCAAAAAGACCTTGAATCCCCCCAAACTACCTTCAACTCCCCCAAATTTAAGCCCCTTCAAGAGCTTGAACCCCCCAAATTTCGCCCCCCCCCCGAGCTTTAGTACCCCCAAAGACTTTGAATCCCCCTCAAATAAGCTTTAACCCCCCCCAAGACCTTCAACCTCCCCCAAAACTTTGAACACCGCCTGAGAGTTTCAACTCCCCCTCCTGCAAAACCTTGAACCCCCCAAAACCTTGGACAGCCCCCCTCCAAAACCTTGGACCCCCCCTCAAAACGAGGCTTGGGGAGGTCCCAGAGAGCAATTTTGGGGTGTTGAGAGGAGGTGTTTGGGGGATTTTGGAGTCAGAGGGGCTCAGAGGGGTCCCAGGGGGCCTTTGGGGGCTATTCCTGTCTGAGGGCAGTCCCAGGGGTCTCACCCTTGGTGCTGATGCCATGCAGGTTGGTGATTTTGAGCATTTGGGAGAAGTACTGGGGTTGGGGTGGGTTTTCAGGGTGTCCCAGGGGTGTTGGGCTGTCAGGAGGGGCTGTACCTTTTTGGGGGGGTGTATTGGTTTGGGGGTCCCGAGGGTCTCACCCTTGGTGCTGATGCCACGCAGGTCAGTGATTTTGAGCAGCATTCGGGGAAATCGCTGCGGTTGCCGTGGCCGTCGCCGCCGTGCGTAAACCCGGAGAGCCTCAAGCAGTGGCTCCTGCAGCCGCTCCACGCGCCGGGGCTGCTCCAGCTCCATCCGGTCTGGGGGGACAGAGACCCCCGGGATGGGATCACCGGGACAGTGTCCCTGTGTCCCCATATTCCCATGTCCCCTCTGTCCTCCCATCCCTGTCCCTCTCCTGCCCTGCAGATCCCAGTGTCCCCACATGCCCACCACTGTCTCCTGTCCTAGGAGACACGTCCCGCAGCCTGGTTCCCAAGCCCCCCATGTGCCCCAATACCCACGTCCCTGATGACTCCCCCAATGTCCCCGTGTCCCCAGTGTCCTCCCACCTCCCCACATGACGCCAATGGCCCTGAGCAGCCCTGTCTCGGTCCCGTGTCTCTTATACCCCCTATACCCCTCCTATCCCCAAACCCCTGATACTCCCCAAACCTCCTGGTGTCTCCCTCATGTCCCCCCTCATGTCGTCACCTCCACAGATGAGGCCGATGGCTGTGAGCAGCCCCAACTCAGTGTCACTGAGCTGCCCTGGTGTGACCCCCATATTCCTGATATCCCATGTGCCCCTGGTGTCCCTCACGTCCCCCCACCTCCACAGATGAGGCAGATGGCACTAAGCAGCCCTGTCTCAGTGTCATCGAGCTGTAGGGGCAGGAGTTGCCCCGCGAAGGCAAACACGAGGTCGGTGAGGGGCCCAAACCCTGCGTTGTGCATCTGGGTCCTGGTCAGGGTAAGGCCGTCCGAGAACGTCATCGTGTCCTGCTCAGGGGTGTATCGGGTACAAATCCGCAGCATCTGGGGGTAAGGGTACCCCAAAATCACCCAGGGACCCCAAAACACCCCCCCCCAGAGTCAGCCCATCCCATAACGTCCTCATCTCTTGCTCAGGCTGTAACAGGGGCAGATCTGCAGCATCTGGGGGTCGTGGGGGTCAGGGAATCCCAAAATAACGCAGGGGTCACCAAAATCCCCCCACCCAGGGACCCCATATATCCACCCAGGGACATCAAAGCCCCTCAAGAGACCCTGAAATTTCCATAGGGGATCCCCAAACCCACCCAGCCCCTCTCCAGGACATCCATGTGTGGGTGGTGAGGTCAGAGCCACCATGGGACCTCCCAAATCCCCTGAGGAACCCCCAAACCTCCTCCAGGAACCCCAAACACCCTCCAGGATCCCACATCCCTTGATGCCCACCAGGATGTCAAGGCAGGCAGCCTTGAGCAGGGTGATCTGGTCGGCCATGCTGAGCCCTGTGAACCCGGGGATCCGCTTCGCAAACTCCACGATCTTGATGATGCACTTCGTGGCCAGTTCGCTGAACTTGTCCCACAGCCCCAGGTCCAGCTGCACACGGTGGTCTGCACTCGAGTTCTGGGGGGCACAGACCCGGTCAGGGTGGGTCAGGGTGGACTGGAACCTCCTCAGACCGCTAGAAACCCCTAGGATCACTGGGACCCCCAAAAGCCTCCTGGGGACCCCTCCCCAGCACCTCTCTGCCTCTGACTCCAGCTGCCCCAGTGCTCAGATGTTCTGGGGGGCCAGGGGGTCCAGGAACCCCTCTAAGGGTCTGAGGATTGGGGTGCCCCCCTCAGAGACCCCCAAAACTCCCTACGACCGTCTCAGAACTCCTGGGACCCCTCCCCAACACCCCTGCCCCTGAACTTGCCCCCCAACCCCAGCTGCCCCCAGAGCTCAGATCTTGTGTTTTGGGGGGTCAGGGTTGCTCAGTGAACCCTCCATAGATCCAATGATTGGGGTACCACCCTAGTGCCCACCCAGGGACCCCCCGGAACCCCCAGCTCCACTCACCGTGGTGTACTTGCCCAGCTGGCACAGAGAGGGGAAGGTCTCCTGGTGGGCTCTGCTCACCCTCCGCACCAGCTCGGCCAACTCAGGGCTCAGCTCGTCTCCCCCCAAATCCTCCTTCACCTCCTTCCTCCGCTTGCTCCGGTCGTTCCTCACAGCTGGGGGTGGCAGGGAATTTGCGGGGAGGGGGGCTAGGGGAGGTTCAGGGGTGATCCCCCCCCCAGAGCCCTCACAGACCCAAAAATTCCCCCCGGCACAGGACCATCCCCACCCTGAGCTTCCCCAGCCCCATTGTGATAACCCTGAGACCCCTCAGTGCCGCTTGGGGGGGATCCCAAGTTTTTGGGGGGTCCTGGAGCTCCCCCGCACCTTCCTTGGACATCCCAACCCGGAGGCACTTCTGGAGGCGGCAGAACTGGCAGCGGTTCCGTGTCACTTTGTCGATGGGGCAGTTCCGCTCCCGGGGACATGTGTACACCATGTTCTTCTGGATGCTGCGCCGGAAAAACCCCTGGAATTGTGGGGAACAGGGGGTCAGGGGGGCTGGTGGGACCCCCAAAATGGGGGCAGTGGGAACAGGGCACTGGGGGTCCCAGTAAGGCTGCTCAGGGTTAACTGGGGGCTCCCCAGTGGCTCCAAAGGGGTCATTGGAGTGACTAGGGAGGGGAGGGTGTCACTACTGGGGAGGGTCCCAGGGCTTTGGAGGGGTTCCCAGTACCCCGGGGGAAAGAGGAGGCAAAAACGGGCTGAAGGGGGTCTAGGAGTACCCCCAAACTGGGGGCACCAGGAACAGATCACCAGGGATCCCAGAAAAGCTGCCCGGGGTCAACTGGGGGGGTCCCAGTCCTTGGGGGGGATCCCCATTTCCCAGTGGTCAGGGTCCCCAGAGTCCCCACTTCCCACACAGGGTCCCCATTGCCCCCCACGGGGTCCCCATTGCTACTTGCAGGTTCCCAGGGCCCCAGGAGAGTCCCACTGTCACTGGGCCCCTGCCAGCCTTGTGCCCCCCAATACCCTCCCATCCCTCCCATGCCCACCTTGCAGCCCTCCCATGAGCTGACCCCATAGTGATACCTGGGAGGTCCCCACTGCCCCCCCCCCGAGTTCCCCCTGCCCCGGGGGGCTCCCACCACCATGTGGCCCCTCGTGCCTCCTGTCCCCCCCCTTGCCCACCTTGCAGCCCTCGCACGAGCTGACCCCGTAGTGATACCCCGAGCTCTTGTCGCTGCACACGAAGCATGGTTTGTACACACGGGGGGGAGGTGGCGGTGAGGGAGGGCCCGTGTCCCCCAAAACCCGCCCGGGAGGGGCCTCCAGGGCTGGGGGAGGCACAAAAAGAGGGGGAAGAAGGGGTCAGGCAGATCCTCTGAACTGCCCCCAAAAAGGAAGGAGCAGGATCCCCCTGGATGGGGGGGTTGTCATGTTAAGCCTCCCTTCATTTCGAGACACCCCGCCCCAAAAACAGGGTCCAGGACCTCCAACCACCCCAAATCGGGTCCAACCCCCACAGAGGGGTCTCAAAAATGATCCCTCAGTGGGGTCTGCACATCGTTGTGCCCCCCCCCCCCAAAACCAGGTCCTTCTTTCTGCCCCCCCCAAACGTGTCCAGGATGCTGTGACCGCCCCTCAAACACAGGGTTCAAAAAAAGAGTCCCTCCCAAAAGGGGACCCTTCATACAGCTCCGGCAGCCCCAAAACCTGAGTCTCAACCCCCAAAGCCCAAAACTCTTGTTAGGGAGGGTTCCATCCCTCCCCAAATTCAAAGAGGGGAGGTCTCGAGGCCCCCCAAATGCCAAAATTCAAGTGGGGGGCCCCAGACTCCCAAATTCTTAGCAGGGGGGTCCCAACCTCCCCCAAACCCTCAACATTTGAAATGGGGGGGTCTGGGACCCCCAATTTCCCCCGAGGTGCCACCACGGGGACGTGGGGGAACATCAGCAGCGTCACCCCCCAATGTCCACCTCTGTCGCCCCCCTAAACCTGAAAACTCGGGGTGGGGGGTCCCCAGCCCCTTCCACCTTCCAAAATTTGGAGACAGGGAGTCCTGAGCCTCCATAAACGCCAAAATTAAGGGTGGGGGAGGTTCCCAGCCGCCCCCAACCCCAAAATTCGAGGTGGGGGCGTCCCAAAACCCCCCCCACTGTGCCAGGGAGGGTGTGACATGGCGCGGGAGGGGAAAGAAGGGCCTCC
Organism: Empidonax traillii; assembly: GCF_003031625.1. NCBI lineage: Eukaryota > Metazoa > Chordata > Aves > Passeriformes > Tyrannidae > Empidonax > Empidonax traillii. The sequence goes on from NW_020956630.1 coordinate 23,600, forward strand.
CCGCGTGCGGCCCAGGCAGTGCTGGAGGAGGGGCAGGCGGGTATTTTTTGGTGGGTTTTGTATGGTTTTTTCCAGAAAACCCAAAATTGCTGAAATTAAAGAAATTCCAGCCTCATCCGGCGCGTTTTTGACCCTGGGGGGGAAGCTGAGGGGCGGGGAGGGCTGCCTTGGGCATGCACGTGCCACAGACACTCCAAAATAACTCCCCCTTGACCCCCCCACCCTAAAAATGGGGCCAAATGGGGGCCACACCCTCCGGCCCCCGCACTCCCCTCTCCACGACGACCCCCCAAGTTTAGGGGGGGGGCTAGTTGTGCCCCACCCGAATACTGGAGGGTCCCACGGAGGGTTGGGGAAGGCACATCTGGGGGACACTCCAATGTCTCGTTGGATTTGGGGGGGGGGGGGGGAACCAAAATTTAAACCCTCAACTCCACAAAACAGCCCCCCCAAAGTGGCTACACCCCTTGGGGTGGTGGGGGCACAACCTTATATATCCCCCCCAATTTTGGGGGGACCCTCAACTCCAAGGCGAGGGTTTAAATTGGGACGGGGAAGCACAGGGAATTCCCCCTCCCTGGGGTGGAATTTGGGAGGCCAGGGGGGTTCCTCTCCAAAAATCGGGGGGTGACGCCTCTCCCCGCCCTGCTGAGAAGGGGGGACCCCCCCGCGACCCCAAAGAGGGATTGGGGCGATTCTGGGGTGGCCTCGCAGGGGTTAAAGTGCCACATTGGCAGTGCGAGGGGGGCCGCGGGGGGGGGGGCGGGCGCGGCCCCGACTGGAACCAGTTGGGCAGAGGAACTGGGCGTGGGGGGGGACACGGCAGGGAAAACCGCGCCACAGGCACGGGGGGAGCTTTAGGGGGGGTTTAGGGAGGGTTTGAGGGAAGTTTGGCGGGTTTTGGGGGTCCCGCCCCACCCAACCTCTTTGGGCCCAATTTACACGAGGGAGGTTCTCGAGGGCACCCCAGGACCCCGCGCGTGGGTCCCCCCCCGAAAACCAAGTCCCTCTTATTGCCACCCCAAAGGGGTCCAGGACGCCCCCAAAAACAGGGTTTAGGGCCCCCTGACCCCCCCAAATCGAGTCCAACCCCCCCTCCCACTAGCGGTGCCAAATGGTACCTTAGTGGGGTCCACGTCTCTGTGCTCCTCCCCAAAACCCGGGTCCCTATTTCTGCCCCCCCAAACGGTTCCGGGACCCCATGAGCCTCTCAAATGTCCAAGTCCTCCAACTCCCCAGATAGAGTCCAAACCTCCCCAGAAGGGATCCCGAGTGGGGTCTCCACGTCTTTGTGCCCCCCCCGCCCTCCAAACCGCGACATCCTCAAAACTGGGTCCGGGACAAACCCCCGCGAAGCGGGTACCACAAAACCACCCCCAACACACTCCCCGGGGCTCCCTCGTTGCGGGAAGAGGGGGAATTGAAGGTCCCACACCCCACTCACTCCCCACGCGCTCACACGCCCCCACTCGCCCCCCCTCCCATTTTTCCACACCTCTCACGTCACCTCACTCCCGCACACGCCCGGGTCGGTCCCGCACCCACGCGCGTCACTCACCGGCTGCTCCCGCACCCACGCGGGGTCTCCCCCAACCCTCCCCGGATCACCTGCCCCCCCCTTGCACGCGCATTTGCACACTCGAACACGTCTACGTCCGCAGCCCTTTCCACACCCCCGCACCCACGCGAGGACACGGACACGCCCGCCCCCGCGCACCCACGGACCCCCCCGCGGACCCACCGACCCGTCCAGCTCCTTGCACACTCCCAGTCGCTCTCACACTCATTTGCACACTCAGAGACTCTTTTTCACTCCTCATAACCAGTCGCAGACCACGAACCCACTGACCCTCCACACACACAGCAATCCTCCCCGCTCCCCGCTGCTCTCACACTCATTTGCACACTCAAGCTCACAGATGCTTCCCCGCCCTCCCTCGCCCCCCACATCCACTCGCAAACACGCCCCCCCACCTCCCGCGCCCTGAGCCCCCCTCTCCGCGCCGTATTCCTCCCTCAACCCTCTCATCCCCATGTCCCCCCCGGTGTCCCCCTCGTACCTCTGCGGGAGGGGGTCCCGCAGCCCGCGGGCACCAGGACTCTGCGCAGGGCGCAGCCCCCCCGGTTGGTCACATCGTGGAGCCGCCGCGGTGCCGCCGCTGAGTCCAGGCAGTCGAACATGGTCCCTACGAGCCGCCCAGGACCCCCTGGAGCCCCCCGAGACCCCCTAACACCTCCCGCTCCCGCCCCCCCCCCCGGCCCACCGCGATCGGTCTCGCTCGGCCCCGGCGGGTGCGGCCTGGCCACGCCCCCGGGAATGGGGCGTAGCCTGGGGGGGCGGGGCCTGAGGGGTGGGGTGAATTGGGAGACGGGAAATGGGGCGGGGTCTGGAGGGGGGCGGGACTCGATCAGGAATTTGGAGTGGCCTAAGTGGGGGCGGGGCCTCTGTGGTTATGGTTGAGTGCGGGTGGGGCGTTGTCTGAGCGAGGGGCGGAGCCTTGATGGGGGGGGCCTGGGGCCGCGGTCACACGCCCCGTCCAGCCCCCAGCCCCGCCCTCCTGTCACCCCAGCCCCTCCCAGTCCTCCCAGTCCCCTCCCAGTTCCATCCCGCGCACTCTTAATCCCTCCCAGTCCTTCCAGTTTTCCCAGTCCCGATGTCACCTCCTCCAGTCCCTCCCTGTCCTCCCAGTCGTCATTGTCACTCCCTCCAGCCCCTCCCAATAACCCCAGTCCCCGTGTCACCCACTCCCCAGTCCCCTCCCAGTTCCATCCTGTGCACTCCCAGTCCCTCCCAGTCCTCATGTTACCACCCGTCTTCCCAGTTCTCCCAGTTCCCCAATTCTCGCAGCCCCTGTCACCTACCAAGTCCCTCCCAGTCCTTCCAGTCCATGTCACCGCCCCAATCTCTCCCAATCCTCCCAGGTGGCTGACTACACAGGAGTGTGTGAGGCCCTACACACATGTCCATGTGTGCACAGATGTGTCCAGGTGTGTCCAGGTGTGCAACTTCCCTCAAGAGCAAACCCAGTCCCCGAGGCAGCGATGGACATGGAATCACATGTCACTACATATGTGACACACCTGGACATGTGTCACTGCACATGTGACACACCTGGACGTGGAATCACGTGTTCCTGCACATGGAACACACCTGGACACGTGTCACTGCACACGTGTGTGTGTCAACAGGGACCTGCACACGCATGTCAGGGCGGGGGGACACGTGAGGACACCCCCCCCCCCCCACTGACACACGTGTCCTTCCTCACACGCGAGTAACCCCCTCCTCGTGCTTCAGTTGCCCTTGGAAGCCCCCCGGGCTAGGGAGGGGTTGGAGTGGAGGAGGGGCAGGGATGGGGGGGGGGGGGGGGGGGGGGGGGGGGGGGGGGGGGGGGGGGGGGGGGGGGGGGGGGGGGGGGAGAGGCGGGAATGGGCTCATGGAAAAAGTTTTGGGTGGAAATTCCTACCCCGCCCCTCCCCCCACCCGCGCCTCAACGGCCTCTTTGTGCGGACCCGGCCCCGCCCCCACAGGGCCGAGACCCCCGGGGGTTCTTGGACCTCCCTGTGCTCCCCCTACTCGTGTGTGTCCCCCCCTGTGTTCCCCTATGTCTTCCCCTCGATGTCCTCCCGGGTCCCCTCCATTCATGTGTGTCCCCCCCATGTCCGCCCCACTCGTGTTTCCCCAACGTTTGTCCCCCCGCGTCCCCCTCCGTGTCTCCCCCGTTCATGTCCCCCACTTGTGTCCCCCCATGTCCCCTAATGTCCCCATAGCCCCGTGTCCCCTCCTGTTCCCTGTCTCTCCATCTCCCCTTAATCCCGTGTGTTATCCAATTGTGTCCCCTCCATGTACCCCACATTTCCCGTGTCCCCCGCCTCTCGTGCCTCTGTGCCCCTCAATAACATCGTGTTTCTCCCAATTGTGTCCCCCCATGTCCCTCATGTTCCCTGTGCCCCTCATATCCCCTATGTCTCCAATGTCCCCCTTGTTCCCCCCTGTCCCCATGACCCCGTGCCACCCAGTCGGTCCCCCTGTTGTCCCCCGTGTCTCCACAACCACGCGTTCCGCCACGTGCCCCCCCTCGTCCCCCGCGGCTCAGCCGCTTTTCCCGGTAAATCCCGAGGGGAGGGGGGCCAGGGGTGTTGGTGGCAGTGCCATGGGGCGAGGGGGGGAAGAAGGGAGGGTGGCAGTGCCATGGGACTGGGCTGGCCGCGACACCGCTCCCGCCGCCGCGGGGGGACTCTCGGGGGCTGCCACCCCCTCCTCTGCCACCCCCCCCCGTGCTGCGCCCCCTCCTTCTGCCCCTCCCTGGTCTGCCCTCTCTGTTGCCCCCCCTCCTTCTGTGCCCCCT
>NW_020956630.1:32575-36213 GCF_003031625.1 Empidonax traillii
GGGACACTGTCACAGTGTGACCCCCACTGTGACCTGGTCACTGGGACGGCACTGTGGGGACACTGAGCCGTGAGAGGATCATGGGACCAGTGTCACATCCACAACAGCATCTGGGTGACAGGGACACCAGGACACCCCAGTGGTGACACTGAGCTGTGATAGGGTAACAGTGTCACCCCCACAATGGCCCGTGGGTGACAGTGATACCAGGACACTCTATGGGGACACCCTTACAACAAGCTACAGATGACAACAACACTGGGACATTCGATGGGAACACTGATCTGTGACGGGGTCATGATGTCACCCCCATGATGGGCTTTGTGTGACAGTGACACCAGGACACCCCAGCAGGGACACCGGGCCGTGATGGGGCCATGGTGTTACTACAATGGGCTGTGGGACACCCCAGTGAGGACACTGAACTGTGATGGGATCACAGTGTCACCCAAGGGACCATGGAGGGGCCATGGGGACACCAGGGTGAGTGTCCCCCCCATCTCCCCTTGGGGTGGCCTCGTGGTGTCCACGGGGAAGGTCTACTGATGAATTAATAAATTATTTTTTAATACCCCCCCCCCAATCGAGGTGTTTGTGAAGCCCCACCTGGTTTTGGGGTCAAATGGGGATGGGCGCAGCACAGCCATTGGGGACACGCCCCCAAAACCTGTGTCTAGGAGGGCACCAAGCCACTGACCCCCATAGTGACCCTCCCAGTTCAAACCCTGACTCATTCCCTAATTCCAACCATTTTAATTTCCAAAAGGGGGGGGGGCAAAATACCCGAAGCAAGAAGGTTTTGGGGCACTCCCAAAACAAGAGAGGGAGTCTCAGGTGTTTGGAGGGTGCAGGGGACACCCCAAAACCCCGATCCCACAACCCCACAGTCTCAAAACCCCTCCATTCTGAAATCCTGAGATCCTTCTGGCTCTTTGTGTAATTCCCACCACTTTTAATTACTAGGGGGACAAAAAATGCACTCCCAAAACATCGGAGAGGAGGGGGGTCTCAGGAACTTGGGGGGTGCAGGGTACCCCCCCCAAAACACCAATCCCATTATCCCACAATCCCCAAACCCTTCAATTCAATTATTTATCCCTCAGGCTCAGCTCTTTGCATAATTCCAGCCATTTTTGATTCCCGGGGTGGGGAGCACAAAGCGCAACCCCAAAATAACCGGGCGGGGGGCTCAAGGCTTGGGGGCCGCAGGGGACACCCCAAAACCCCGAGCCCACAACCCCACCATCCTGTTATACTGTGAGCCTGCTGTTCCTCTATCCTGGAATCCCGAGATCCCTCCGGCTCGTTGTGTAATTCCAATCATTTTTAATTCACGAGGGGTGGGGCACAAACCACACCCCCAAAAGATCGGGGAGGGGGGGGTGTCTCAGTGGCTTGGAGGGTGCAGGTGACCCCCCCCAGATCCCCAAACCCGTTATCCTATGACCCCAACTTCCCCTCCCGAATCCCATTATTTCCCCCTCCGGCTGTTGCGTAGTTCCAACGTTTTTAATTCCCTGGGGTGGAGGGGGGGGCAGGAAACGCGCGGAGCCGCCGTTACACAAAGCAGGAAAGAGGGGTGTAATTTTTTTTTTGGGGGGGGGGTGGGACCCTCCTCTTTTTCTCTCCCTCCTCAGCCCAAACCCCCCACGGGAAAAAATCCCGATTAAATTCCCGTCCGGGCGTTGGAAAACCCCCTTCCTCCACCAACCGCCCATAGTTCGGGTGATTCCCAAACCCTCTCCCCGGCTTTTTGTCCGGGGGGGTGGCGGGCGGGACTCTCTCAATTTTTGGAAGTTCACCCCCTTTTTCTCGAGGTTTTCCCCCTTTTTCCCCCCTTTTCCCGTCGCGTATCCGGGGAACGGGATGACGGGACCTTCCTGTTCCCGGCCCCGCTCCCGCCTCGCTCCCGGGGGCTCCCCTCGAAACGACTCCCCCGGACCTCCTGCACCCCCCAGAGTCCCCCCAAAACCAGCCCTGGAGCCCCCCGGATCCTCCGGGACCCCCCAGGAACGAGGTCCAAAAGGGGTGAGTCGGGGGGCGATGGAGGGGGATGTTGAACAGCCATCGGGGGGGGGGGGGGGGGAAGGGGATTGGGGAACATTGGGAGACACCCCCCTTCCAAATTTGGGACCCCCTCGTGTTGGATTTGGGGAGGGGGAAGGCGATTGGGGGGGACGAGGAGGGGGCGATGGATGGGGACGGGGCGGGGCAGGAACGGTCGTTTTCGGGTTTGTAAAGGCGGGGGGAGGGGAGTGGGGACCCCTCGGAACATTGGGAGACACACTCCCCCCCCCCCCCCCCCAAAATTTGGGACCCCCTCTGTGTTGGATTTGGGGCGGGGGGAGGCAATGGGAGGCGATGTATTTTGAGGCGGGGGATGGGGATGAACAGCCATCTTTGGGGTTGGGGCAGAGGGGAGTGTGGACCCCCTAGAACAGTGGGAGACACTCGCCTCCATAATTTGGGACCCCCCCCGCCCGTGTTGGATTTGAGGCTGGGGAAGCGTTGGGGAAGGATGGTGGATTGGGGGGGGGGCGAAGAATGAGGCGCCGTTTTTGGGGTTGTGAAGGGGGTTTTTGGGGTTTGCCCCGGAACATAGGGAGATCTCCCCCCTCCCCAGAATTTGGGACACCTCCCCTCTGTGTTGGATTTGGGGGGAAGGGGCGCGGTGAGGGGAGAAAACGATGGATTGGGGGGGGGATGAACAGCCATCTTTGGGGTTGGGGGAGGGGAAGGGAATGGTGACCCCCCTGGAACACTGGAAGACTGCTCCCCAAAATTTGAGAGATCCCCGTGTTGGATTTGGTGGGGGGAAGGGCCTCTTTGTCCTCCCTAAATGGGGGGGGGGCTCAGTTCAGCCTCTCCCAGCCCTGTTTCCATGGGGAGGGGTACAAGGGACCCCCCTGGGACCTCCCTGTCACCCCTCCATCCCCCTCCCCCCAGATTTTGGGGGCTGAGTGTGCAGCAACCATGGGACCCCCTGAGACCACCCAAGGAACAGGTAAGGGGAGGGACAGAGGGGCCACAGGGGCAACTGGGGAGGATGAAGGGGGGTTAGGGTTACATTTGGGGGGGCACAGAGGGATGGGGGATCACCCAGAGGGATTTTGGGGGGACAAATGGATTTGGGGGGGAAACAAAGGGATTTGAGGTCACACAGAGGGATTTGGGGGGCACAAAGGGGTTTGGAGAGCACAGAGATTTAGGGGGGAGCACACAGAGAGGTTTGGAGGGGAAAGAAGGGATTTGGCATCACATTTTGGGGGACATAGAGGGATTTGGGGGGCACAAAGGGATTGGGGGGGTAGCAAAAGGATTTGGGGTTACACAGAGGGATTTGGGGGGCACAGAGGGATTTGGGGGGAGGAGGGATTTGGGGGGACACCCCACCCCCCCCAAATCCCTGGATTCAGAGGATCCATCCCCAGCTCAGCAGAAAACAGGATACAAAGGGTCCTTTGGGATTTAGGGGGGGGGGATTTCTGGGGTTGGGGGTTCCCATGTGTGTTTTGGGGTGCTCATGACCCCCCTGTTTCCCCCTAGGCCCCCCAAACCCCACCATGGAGCAGGAGGAGCCTGAAGTGGTGGAGCTGCAGGACTCGGATGAGGGGGACGAGGGGGACGTGGTCAGGAGG
>NW_020956630.1:38760-48246 GCF_003031625.1 Empidonax traillii
GCTGTTTTTGCCACAAAGGACATGGGGACACTGCCATGGACAAGGGCACACAGGGCCCGTGGGGCACTGGAGGGGGCATCACCCACTTTGAGGGGACACGGGGACACCGTGGAGAGGACACATGGACAGTGGGACATGGCCTTGCCACTGCAGAGGGCACTGGCTGCTGTTTGGGACATGGGGACACACGGACAGGGGACAGATGGACAGTGGGACACTGCCCTGGCATCGGAGAGGGCACAGACAGCTCTTTGTGCCCTGTGGGGACACACGGACTGTGCCACAGGCAGCTCACACGGACAGAGCTGGGGACACAATGCCACACACGAGGGGACACAGTGTCCCCAAATCCCCCCCGTGTCCCCGTGTCACTGCAGTGCCCCCCAGGACCCCTGTGTTACCCTCAGGACCCCCCAATGCTTTCCAATGTCCCCGTATCACCCCCAATGTCCATGTCAGTGCCAGAACCCAGAGCTGTAAATATTGCGGGGAGGGGGGACACACACAAGAAGGTGGGATCCCCAGGGGGAGTGGTGACGTCGGGACCCCCTGTAGGGAAGGGGAGGGGGGGCCAGGACTATGAATAAAGTTGTGTTTGGGGGACCTGGGAGGTGTTTTTGGGGGGAGGAGGGGGCAAAAATGCCCCCATGGGGCCTGGTAAAACCCCAGGGGGAGGTAAAGAGTCCTTAAGAGGGGAGTTTTGGGAGGTTCAGGGGACGGAGGGGGCAGCAGGATTTTGGAGGAGGCAAATGGGGGACCCAAAACTGGGACAGGGCTGGGGGGGGACCCCAAACACAAGGAGGGGCTTCAAGGGGGCCCCAAAACCCAAGAGGGGAGTTGGGGGACCCCAAAACCAGGAGGGGAGGTTGGGGGAGTTCCAAAACCAAGGAGGGGGTTGGGAGAGCTGGGGGGTCCCATGAATAGGGGAGTCAAGGTGACCCCAAAACTAGGAAGGGGGTCAGGGAGGGTCACGAGAGCAGGAAGGGGAGTCCCAAAATATGAGGGGGGGAAGTGAGACCCTCAACCCGGGAAGGGGGTCCCCCAAATTGTGTGGGTGCAGGTGTGGCAGAGCCCCCCCCCCCCCCAGTAAAGGGGACACCCCTGTATCTCAAGACCTCCCCCAGCCCCATTCAAAAACCCTCCCAGGACCCCCCACTCCATCTCTCCTTTATTGGGGGTTGACAGCAAAAGCTGCTACAAAACAGGGGGCAGGGATTTGGGGGAGCTGGAGGGGCTGGGATTTGGGGGGGGCCACCTCCCAAGTCCCCCTGAGGATGAGAAGGATGAAGAGGGGGTTACGCTTTGGCCCCTGTCGGGGCCGTCGTGAGCTGCTGCAGCTTCTGTGTCATCATCTCCAGAACGGCTGGGGGAGACAGAGGGGTCAGGGGGGACCCCAAACGGGGGGAACCCCAAAACCCAAGGCGGGGGGACCGGGGACAGGGGGACCCCAAAGTTGAGGGGCAGATGTTGGGGGGTCATGGCACCCCAAACCCCAGGGGACCCCAAAACCAGGGGGGGTTGGGGGGAGTTGAGGTTCCCCCCAGCCCTGGGGGAGTCAGGGAGGCCATGGGGGGTCCCCCAAAGCCGGGGATCCCAGGGGAGTGCCCACCCTGTTTCATGGCGTGTTTCTCCTGCAGGGCCGGTTGGATTTTCTCCATTTGCCGCGTCAGGAACTCAATTTTCCGCTGGAAAAACGCCCGGGCGGCGTCCGCAGACTGGGAATGGGGGATGGGAATGGGGACAGTGGGATAATGGGAATGGGGGCAAGGGGAGGATAATGGGAATAATGGAGGGATAATGGGGATAATGGGAATGGGGGGATAGTGGGGAGGGGTAATGGGAATAATGGGTATAATGGGAATGGATAAATAATGGGAAGAAATAGTAGGAATGTGGGGAAATGGGCAAGGGGAATGAGGAGGGAAATGGAAGAAATACAAATGAGGAATGGGAATAATGGAAAGAGGATTAATGGGGATGGGGGAATAATGGGAATAGATCGGGGGAGAAGAGGGTGGGAATGGGAATGGGTGTGAGAATGAGCGGGGATGGGAATGGGGGAGGAATGGGATGAGAATGGAGGTGGGAAAGGGGGAAAAGGGGGGAGATGGGATGGGAAAGGGGGAAAAGGGGGGAAAAAAGAGGGAAAAAGGATGGGAAGGGGAAAAAAACAAGATGAGAGCAGGGCAAACACCCCCTCCCCCCCAGGTTCCTCTTGGCCACTCCTCCCCTCCAAGACCCCCCGGAACCCCCCAGACTCCTTCAGGGCCCCCTCCCAAGCCCCTCAAGAGCTCCCACCGTGCCATTCAGAGCCCCTAAAAGCCCACTCCAGCAAGAATCCCTCAAACCCTCCCCAAAACCCCCAAGCCCCCAGGGCCTCCCCCCACCTTCTCCACGTAGTACCCGGTGCCCACATCCACCAGGACCCTCCTGACGTCCGAGAGCTTCCCAGGCACGTACATCTGGGGGGGTCAGGGAAAAGGGGGCACAGAGGACAAGGCAGGTCTGGGGAGGTCTGAGGGGGTTCCAGGGAGGGGTTTGAGGGGTCTGTGGTGGGGCTCTGGGGGGGTTTGAGGGATCTTCACAGGGCCGGGGGGGGAGGGGAGTTGCGGGGGTCTGGGAGGCCTGAGAGGGTTTGTGGGAGTCAGGGAAAAGGGGGGTCCTGGTGGGGCACAGAGACACCCCCACCCAAAGGAGAGGGATCCAGGGGGGGTCAGGGAAAAGGGGAGTCCCAGAGAATAAAGGATGGGTCTGGAGGGCACAGGGGGGGGCTCTGGGGGGGCAGCAGAGCCTGGGGGGGCACAGAGACCCCTGGGGGGGGGCCAAAGGATACGGAGCTAGTGAGAGGCACCAGCAGGTCCTTCCCTGGGGAAAATGAAGGGGGATCAAGGGGGGGCTGGGAAGACCCCCTGAGATCCCCTACAGAGACTTAGGACACTCCAGAAGTCCCTCTGGGACCCTCGTGATCCCAAACAGTCCCTGGGACCCCCCTGAACCCCCCCAACACCTCCCTGGGCCCTCCAACATTGGGTCCCCTTTAGACCTCCCCAGGGCCACCCAGCAGCCCCCCAATGCCCCCAAGCTCCCTGTGCCTCCCCACAGCCCCCCGCCCCCGGACCCTGTGTACACCCCCAAGGGCCCCCTCTGAGGACCCCCGGATTGGGGTCCCCCTGACCCTCGTTGCCCTTGTTGAGCACGTTCAGACACTCCTTGGCCTCCACAAACTTGGTCTGGACCACTTTGAGCTGGGCCAGGGACGAGGAGAGGAACTCCACCTCCTGGGGGAGCACGGGAGGGCTTTAGGGGTCTGGGGAGGCTCAGGGGGTCCCCAGGGCTGGTGGGAGAGCAGAGAGGGCTCCCCCACAGCCCCACAGCCCCCAAGACCCCCCGATCCTAATGCTCCCCCTAACCCGTCCCAGACCTCCATAAGCCCCCAGGACCGCCACCTGCTCCAGCCGCCCCTTGCGCAGCCCCAGCTGGGACCCCCCAAAACCTCCAGAGCCCACTCTGATCCCCAAAGCCCCCTCAGCCCCCAGGATACCCCATAAATTCTTCCCAGACAGCCATAGCCCCCCAGGACCCCCCAACCCACTGCAGCTGCCCCTTGAGCAGCTCCAGCTGGGACCCCCAGACCCCACCGGTCCCCAGAGGCCCCCAGCCCCCCCCAGGACCCCCCAAACCTGGTCCACCGGGGGCAGCCCCATCTTACCCTCAGCCCCTGCCCCCCCGCCTCCGATCCCCACACCCTCCACAGCACCCCCAGGCTCCCTAGACCTGGTCCAGTTGGCCCTTGAGCAGCTCCAGCTGGGGCAGCCCCAGCTCCCCCACGCTCACGGTCTGCGCCATCTTGGGCCGCCCCGCCCCAGGACACGCCTTGGCGTGAGAGCGCCCCCTGTCGGGCTGGAGGGGTGTCCTAATGCTCCCCCCCGGAGAAAGGGGGGTGGTCTTAATGAGAGACCTGGGGGGACTCAGGGCATCTTGAGGGGGCCAGAGAAACTCGGGGGGGCCCAGTGAGAGTTGGGGGCTCAGAAACACTCAGAGGGGGGTGGGATAAAGAGGCAGCAGCTTTTATTTATTTTATTGTTGCAGAAACTCAAATAAAAACAATTTCATTAAAATAAATTAAAGCTTGCAAAACTCCCCAAAACAGGCAGGGGGACCCTAAAACAGAGACCCCCAAACAGACACAGACACCCCAAAAGGCCCCATTGGGGTAGGGGACCCCAAAATCCTCATCAAGGCAATGGAGGGGACCCCAAAGGTAACAAGGGGACCCCCAAACAATGGGGGGAACCCTCCAAACATCGCCACAGGGAGATGAGGAGCCTGTAGGTAAGGGGGGAACCTAAAACCAACTGGGGGACCTTCCAGCACACACCACAAGCAATGGGGGGGACCCCAAAGACCACGGGAGGGATGCCTCTCAGCTGAGGCTCACGGGGAGCCCGTAGGCCACAGGCGCAGCCCCGATGAGGGATTTGAGTCGGGGAGCCTGGCGGGCCTGGGCCAGGTGGGGCAGAAGAGGAGTCCCAGGCCCCCCCCTCAGCCAACCCTGCAGCAGTGCCTGGGCAAAGCGGTCCAGGTCCCGGTCAGTGACGTCCCACAATGTCCCCAGCACCAGGGGGCTGCAAAACAAGGGGGAGAGTCCCCCCAACACAGGCTGTGAGAATGGAGAGACCCCCAGAGTCAGAGACCCTCCAAATTCCCAAAGTCCCCCTCAAACTTAACATGCAGAGCTCCCTCAAAGCCCGAGAGCCCCCCAAAGCCACAGAGGCCCCCACAGCCACCACCCAGCCATGATGTATTTGAGAATGGTCCCCGTGGGTTCCAGGCCCCCCAGATCCCCCAACCTCCCCCCAAGCACCTCCCAGGCCCCCCAGAACTCACCACCCAGCCATGATGTATCTGAGCACGGTCCCAGTGGGCTCCAGGCCCCCCTTCAGGGCCATGGCGGCACTGGAGCAGCCGAAGAGCAGCACCACGGCCCGACATTCCAGCCGGGAAAGGGTCTGTCTGTCCAGGAGCCGCACCCCCGATCCGTGCCCCGCATAGCTGGGGGACACAGACCCCCAGAGTGAGCCCCAGGGGTCCCCAGAAGCCCGGAAATGGGAGACAGGGGTTCCCCAAAACCCAGGGAGGGGGGAAGAATGTGTTGTTGGGGTTCACCCCCTCAGCTCAGAACCAACTCCGAGCTCTGGGGTGGTCAGGACCCTCCAGGGACCACCTAGGGACTCCCCCAAAACCCCACTCACATGTACAAGTCATGCTCCAGAAGGGCCTCCTGGATCTGCTCTGGGGTCGGGATAGAGCCAGATACACCGTGCCAGCCGGGCTCACTGTGGGGGACGGGGGAATTAGGGGGGCAGAGCTACCCCAGAGGGAACAGGGGCAGGATTTTGGGGTGTAGACACCCCCCAGGGGGATAGGAGCAGGATTCGGAGTGTATACCCCTTGATAGGGGGGATAGGGACAGGATTTGGGTTGCAGCCTCCCCAGCGGTGCCCTTACCTCTCAAACCAGGCCCGGAAGCGTTGCTCGGTGCCCCCCAGGTTGTTATGGGGGTTTAGGACATAGAAGGTGCTTTTGGGGTTCACCCCTCGGGCCAGGACAGACCCTGAGCTCTGGAGGGGAGAGGAAATGGGGAAATAAACCCTGGGAATGGGGGACAGAGACACTCCAAACCCCAGGAAGGGGGGATGGAGGGTCCCCAAACCCTGGGAATGGGGTTCAGGGGGTCAGTCCCCCCACCACCCAGGGAGGGGGTCCCAGGAGTCTGTGCCCCCCTGACCTGCTGGGCCATCACATAGCTGAGTAGAAACCGCAAGGCCGGGAGGCGCGTCACCGGCACGGCCCCGAGGGCCGGGAGGGACTCCCAGGGGAGACGCTGCAGGTGCTGCCAGGGAGGAAGAGAAGCGTGAGGAAGACGAGAGGATGAGAAAGGAGCCCTGGTGGGGTCTCACCTTGTCCAGCAGCAGTAACAGGGACCCCCTAGAGTCCCCCAGCCCATCTCCAGGGCCTCCTCCTGGAGCAGGTGAGGAGAAGGAAGAGGAAGGTGTGAGGATAAGGATAAAGTGTAAGGATGAGGAAGGAGTGAGGATGATGAGGATGAAGCAGCAGCCCCAGGGGTCTCACCTTGTCCAGCAGCAGCACCAGGGACCCCACCCTGTCCCCCTGGCCCCTCTCCAGGGCCCCTTCCAGGGCCTCCTCCAGAATCAGCCGTGCCCGGAGGGGCCGGGCCGGGCAGAGGCCAAAGGCCAAGGCCTGGACATCGGGGGGGGTCAGTGCAGGGGCCCCGTTCAGCAGCACCTGGGGGGAAAAGGGGTCAGCACCCCAAAATCTGGGGTCAGTATCCCAAAATCAGGGGGTCTGCACCCCAAAATTTGGAGTCAGCACCCAAAATCCCAGCTCAGCCCCTCCAAATCCTGGGCTCAGCCCCCCCAGTCACAGGATCACTCCCACCAAATCCCAGCCCAGCTCCCCCACCTGGACGAGGGTGGGGTTAGGCTCATTCCAGCCACAGCTCCGCAGCTCTGGGATGAGCCGGGAGGATTCCTCTGCCAAGCTGGGGGAGCTTCTGGGGGACCTGGGCAGGAGCAGCCCCCGCCAACACCCCAAAACATGGGACTCCAGGCTCTGGATGAGGGTCTGGAAATAAGAAAAACAGAAAAAAGTGGATGGAAGGCATGGGGAAGGAAATGGGAGATGGGGAAAAGAGAGTGGAAGATGTGGAAAAGGGGAGAGGCAGGAATAGGAAGGGGAGAGGTGGAATGGGACACATGGGAATGGCAGACATGTAAAAGAGAAAGGGAGACACAGAAAAGGGGATAGGGAGAGGTGCAAAAGGTAACAGGATCCAGCTTCAGGATGAGTCACTCAGAGGGGTCAGGACCCCCCCATACCAAATTTGGGGAGTTGGGGGGGGGGGTGGTCTCCCCCACCTTCATCCTCTGATCCAGCCGGGAACGCCGTGACCACCACTCCTGTTTGTCTGTGCATCCATTGGCTTCCTTCTGCTCACACTGGATCAACTCAAATTCCCTCAGGATCGAACTGAGGGGGGCCTGGAGGGGGAGGCATCAAGGATCTGGTAATGGTGGGGGGATACCCTAAAGGGATCCCACCCCCTGGAATGGTGGGTGGCTCCCCAAAGAGATTCTGGAGTTGTGGGGGACCACACAAAGGGATCCTGGAATGGGGAGTGCCCCCTCCCCTGGTGAAGATGATCTGGTCCATGATCCCAGCCCCTGGAATGCCCCCCCTGCCCTCACCTGGGACCTGTGGGTGGGGATCCGGATGATCAGGGGCTCCATGTCCCTCTCCAGCCGGGTCAGGAGCAGAGTGTCCCCAAGGGCCCCCGGGCAGGGGCTGCCCAGGGCCAGCAGGACCACGGTCACCCCTAGGGGTACACAAGCTCAGGAACCCTCCGGGCATCAGAGACCCTCCAAAACATCACAGACCCCCCCAGGGCACCTTTTCCTTCTGCAGCCACTTTCCCTTGTTCTCCAGCCCCTCCTTATCCTGCACAGAGGACACCCAAGCCCCATCCAGGGTTCAGGATCCCTCTCCCCACTGCTGAGCGTTGGTCCCAGTGGCCCCTGTGGACTCACCACTGGGGATCTGCTGGATCTGCTCCTGGAATTGTTCCCTCTCTGGAGCCCCCAGCCCCGAGGAGCTGAACTGGAAGAGCTCCTCGAGCTGGGCCAGGCGGGGGCAGGGCTGGGGGGGGTCCCCCCCTTCCTGCAGGGAAAGGCCCTGAAGCTGCTCTGACACGTCCCCCGCCAACTTCTCTTTCTTCCTCTTCTTCCTGAGGGGCAGGATCATCCAAAAAGTGAAGTGGGATTGTCCCAAAGGTGAGGAGATCATCCCAAAAGTGAAGGGGATCATCCTAAAATGACCTCTGGGGGGTGAGGGGGGTATGGGGTGAGACCCTGCCCTAGGACATGGGGGACGGTGGGGAAGAGAGGGAACACTGGGATGGGGCGATGGGATGGGACTCAAAGCCCTGGGGATGAAGCAAGAGGACATGGGGAGGGGACACCCACCTTGCCCGGCTGTGCAGGATGCTCAGCAGCTGGTGGCGGGCGGTGACACACAGGGATTCCGAGAGCAGCCCCGCTGTGCCCAGGGGGTCCCTGTCCCCCATGAGCAGAGCCAGCAGCTGACACAGCCCCCCGTACAGGGACCCCGGAGGGAAGTGGCTGATCCAGCCCAGGGCCTCCTGCAGCAGCCCCAGGACTGAGTCCAGGGATGGGGGACCTGGAGGGGGAAAGAGAGGGGACACCACGGACAGGGGTCAGGGACATCCCAGAGACACAGAGAGTGGGGTCAGGAACCTCAGGGAGAGGTTAGGGACACCCAAGAGAAGGGTCAGTGAAACCCCAAGGACACTCGAGAGTGGGATCAGACATCATGGGGAGAGCAGAGAGGGGAGAGGACAGAGGGGGGAACCCACCATAGCCTCAGCCTCCAACTCTAAGAAAGGCAAGTTTTGGGAAAGTCAAGTTTTGAGGGAGGAAAGGCAAGTTGGGGGGGGAAGGAAACTCCTGAAGAAGGGAATTCTTAGGAAAGGGAAATAAATGAAGCTGGAAATCAATAAATGCCCAGCAAGACCTTTTCCCCCTTAAATACCCCCAAATTCCATGTTCTCACCTCCAGCCATGGGCAGAGGTCCCCCAAAACCTGGCAGGAGGTCCCCCCTGCCTAGGACATCCACACCGGCCTTGACCTCCCCCTTGGGCTGGACCCTCCCTGTGGGGTGAGGGGGACACAGAGGGGCTTCAACCCCAGGCTGAGGACAAATCTGCAGACAGAACCTCCCCAAATCGGCCCCAAAACTCACCTGGGGGTCCCTCCCACTCCTGGGAGACCTGCAGGGCTTCAAAGCTGTGCCGTAGCTCTTCCTCCTCCTCTTCCTCCACGGCCCTCAGGGGGTTCAGCCCCCCCAGCACCCCCTGGGAGGGAGGTCCCTGCTTTGTTTTCTCCTCCAGAGCCCCTTTTTGGGGGGTCTCCTGCTCCTTCTTCCTCCTGGTACCCCCAGCCCGGCAGGTTCCCCTTTTCTTCTCCAGAGCCACATTTTGGGGGGTCTCCTGTTCCTTCTTCCTCCTGGAACTCCCAGTCCAGCATGTCCCCCTTTCCTTCTTCTCCTGAGCTGCTTTTTGGGGGTTTCCCTGGCCCTTCCTGGGCCTCCCCCGCTGTGGTCTGACCCCCATTCCTGGGGGGCTCATTTGGGGGGACCCTGCGGACTTGGGAGGCTGCCCCTTCCTGCGGGCACAGGATGTTTTTCGGGTGGTTGAGGGACTGTGGGGGGCTTTGGGATCCTCCAGATCGCTGTCATCACTGAACATCACCTGAAAGGGGGGGAACAGGGGGGTCAGGGGTGTTTTGGAGGGCACCTCAAACTTTCCCCATCAGCTTTCCCCCCATTTTTCCCCTCCAGCCTTACCCCCTCTCTTTGCCTCCCAAAGTTTTGCCCCCAAAACATTTTCC
>NW_020956630.1:48366-57432 GCF_003031625.1 Empidonax traillii
AGGCCCAGTTTGGTGGCCATGTAGCCAAGGGTGGCCGTGGCCTTGGCCAGC
Source organism: Empidonax traillii (assembly GCF_003031625.1). Classification (NCBI taxonomy): domain Eukaryota; kingdom Metazoa; phylum Chordata; class Aves; order Passeriformes; family Tyrannidae; genus Empidonax; species Empidonax traillii. Next base: position 48,418 of record NW_020956630.1, read on the forward strand.
AGGAGGGTGGCTCTGGAGACCCCCAGGCCAGGCAGGTGGGGGCTGCAGGACCCCAGGAAGGCCAATCCCCACTCCAGCTCCTTGTCCTGGGGGTCCCAGAGCCCCCCGGGGCTGCTCAGGCTCTGCAGGGCCAAGGTGCAGTAGCCCATGGCCACCAGCTCATCCAGCAGGCCCAGGGTGGGCTGGGGTCTTGTTTTGGGGGGGTTCTGGGGCTCCAGGGTGGGCAGATCCCAGTTCTCAGCAGGGTCTTGGTCCTCATGGGGGTCCTGCAGCCCCAGGTCCCAGTACCCAAGTGGGTGCCCGTGCCTGGTAGGGTCCCCAGTCCCAGGAGGGTCCCCATTCCCAGGGATATCCTGGTTCCTGGGGTGGTTCCTGTCCCTGGGGGGCTCCCCTTCTCCATGGTGCCCCCCCAGCCTATCCCCCAGCTCCCTGGCAAACCTTTGGCCCACCCTGGCACAGCGGGGTAGGACCCTCCTCACCAGGGCTACCCCCGCGGCCCCCTCCCCTGCAAGGACCTGGCCCCGAGACTGGGCCAGGGCCCAGCGCAGGCCCAGCACCGACACCACCAGGTCTGAGCAGCGGCAACAGGGGCAGCTCCAGGGGTGGGAGAGGAAGGCCAGGTTAATCTTCCTCATGGGTTTCAGCTCGGGGGAGGCTGTGAGGGCACCCAGAGGGTCCTGGGAGTTCGAAGGGGCGACGAATTCCAGGGCAGGGCCCTTCAGGAACCCCTCATCGTCCTCTCCTGGGGCATTTTTGGGGTGGTCCCAGCGCCTCCTTGGCTCCATGTGGCCCTTCCTCAGGTGGATCTTGGGTGGGAGCAGTGGTTCCTGGGGAGGTTTGGGCTCTGAAAGGGAAGGTAGGGTTAATTTGGGGTCCTTCAGCCTGAGAAACCTGGATCTAACACTCTCCTTTCTGGATTTAAACTCTGGATGGAAGGGAGGGATATTTGGGGTCCTCTAGCCAAAGAATCCAACCTGAATCCCACACTCTCACAGCTCAAGGTCAACTCCGGGTGCTCCAGCTCCAGAAAGGATCCTGAGGCAGATCCCAAAACTGGGGACCCCCGGGATCCCCCCAAACTCAGGGATTCCTCCACCCCTCAAAACCCCCCTTGCATCCTGGGGGTCTTACCTGGGTGGGGCTGCAGCAGGAACAGGGTGTGCTGGAGGTTGAGCTGGCTCAGCTCCAGCTCCCCCTGCTGCAGCTCCAGCTGGGATTTCAGCAGAAGGAATGACGTGCACCTGGAAAAGGGATGGGGAAGAGACCCCTTAGACCCCCCCAAAGACCTCTCAGATGCCCCAAATGCCCTGAGATCCCCAAAACATCCCTGAGACCCCCCCAAAGACCCCTCAGGTTTAGTGTTAGGGTTTTGCCAATCCTGTTCTTTAGTCCCATTTTCCCCCCATTCCCAACCCCGAGGATCCCAACCCCAGGACTCACCACCGTGTGCCCTGCAGCAGCCTCGACACCCTGAGGGCCTCTCCGCAGAAGGCCCTGGCCCGGCACAGCACCTCGGCCCAGCCCAGCAGCATCACCAGGCGCTCACAGCACCACAGGGCCTCCCCCAGCACCTCCCACTTCAGCACCACGTTGGCACCTGGCGGGGGCAGGGGAAGCAGGAGCTGTTCCAGAGGCTCCTGGTCCTCCCTGGAGGAGCCCAACTCATTGCAGAGGAACCTGACCCTTTCCAAGGAATCCAACTCATTCCAGAGGCTCCCAATCCTTTCCAGGGATCCCACCCCATTCCAGAGGGTTCTCCCTCCCCTCTCACCATAGTCCTGGAACTGCTCTCCCCCCTCGTTGTTCCGGGAGCCCCCCAGGATGTCAAAGCCCAGGAGGAAAATGATGACACTGCGAAGGAGCTTCTGGACCTCCATCAGGGCCACTTTGGGCGTCTTCCAGCCTAGGGGGGTTTGGGAGGGGGGTGAGCACCAAAGAAAGCCCTTCCTAGCACCCCCAGCATGGAGAGACCCCCAAAATTCCCTCTCTTTGTTCCACGTTTCCTTCTCCTCCCACCAAACCCTCTTCCTCCTCCTCAAATTGAACCTTTTTCCTCATCCCTCAATTCCCCCTTCCTCCCCATCCTCAAACCCCCTCCATCCTCCCCATCCTCATCCCCAAACTCCCGCCATTCCTCTTCCTCAAACTCCCAGAGTTTAAACCTTCCCAGAACCCTTCATCCCCCCAGAGACCCCCTGGGACCCTCCTCCCCTATCCCCACTGTCCTCCCTTTAGGACTATCCATCCTCCCCCCAAAACCTCCCTGGAACCCTTCATCCCCTCTCCATACCCCTGCAACCCCCCCAGGGGTGACTCCCATCCCCCCAGTCCCACCTTTCTGGTGGAGCCGGTGTCGGAGCTCTGGACCCAAGTGTGCAGGAGCCATTCCCAGGTACATGGCCACCACCTGGAGCCCCTGGGCCTGGAGTAGGTACCAGCCCTTGGTGGCCTTTTGGGCCAGGGGGCTCTGGACAACCTGCAGGAGCAGGGACAGCCCCTCCTCCACCTGGGAAAAAAAACGGGGATTGCATGGGGCCTCCACATCCATAATTCCCTCTTGTCCTACTTTTGGAGGGGGTCTCTCCACCCTTCAAACTCCCTCTTCCCACAAATTTCAGGGCAAAAAGGAGCCCTTTTGGCTTTACGTTTTGGCTGACACAGCACAGGTGGCTCCGGAGCAGGAGGCAGGAATGTTGCAGGAGCTGCTGGGATTCATCTCCACGTGGGAATTCCCTCAGGATGGACTCCAGCTCTTCCAGGAAAACCTGAGAATGCCAAACTGGGATGAACACCAGGACCTCAAGGATCATCCAAACCCCTTTCTGGTCATTCCCAGGATGTTGGAGGAGCTGCTGGAAATTCCTGTGGGATACACTCCAGCTCCTCCAGAAAAACCTGGGAATGCCACACGGGAATGAACACCAGGACCTCAGGGATCAACAAAACCATTCCAGCGCATCACTCCAGGCTCACCTGGGCATGGGTGGGACATTCCAGCTGCAGGAGGAGCCGGGTGAGGTGAGACAAGGCCCAGGCAGTGCCAGGAATGTCGCCGAGGCTCCGGCACAAGGATTGGAGCAGCAGGAAACTCTCCAGGGCTTGAATGGGCTGGGAAGCACAAAATCCACTGGTTATGGCCCAAAACCACCTCCTGTGGGGTTTCCTGGTGGTCCTGGGGGGTCTCACCTTGGCCAGGAGCTTGTAGAGGGTGGCCAGGAGGTGCAGGGAGGTCACGGTTTGTTCCAGGCTCCGAACACGGGGAATTCCAGGGGATTCCAGGAGCTGCTTCCACAAGGAAAAGGCTTCATCCAGGCTTTTGGTAAGAGCTGAGGGGACACCAAGGGGCTAAGAGAGCTCGGACAGAGCCAGGCAGGGCCAAGGAGGATTCCCAGGCTGACACCTGGCTCTTCCTGAAAGAAAAGTTCTTCCCACCCCTCCAAGGTCCCAGAAAAGCCTCTCCTGGTCCCCCAGCCCCCTCCCCCAGCTCCATCCCACTCACCTCTGTCAGTGTCCAGGGTGCAGCTGATCCCATCCCACGGATCCGGCTCCTCTCCCGCCCTTCCCTCGGCATTCAGGTCATTGGGCTCAAAGTCCTCCAGGTTCTTGCTGCCCTGGGTCCTCCCCCTCTGCTCCCTCTCCATGCCCTGGGAATTTGGGACACCATAGGAGGCTCTGGATGGGTCTGGGACACACCCAGAGCTCTGGGATTTTCCCAAATCCTGGGAAAAACCAGCTCCTTCGAGCCCCTGATTCACAAAACCTTTTCCATGTGGGCCTCGAGGGTGCAGATGTGGAGCCAGAGCAGGGCCTGGGCCTTCTCATCCAGGAGCTGATCCCGGTTCTGGGAATTCCGCTGCACCTTTTCCAGCAGCCTCAGGGCCTCCTGGATCGCGTCCAGAGCGGAGCTGCCGGGAAAATGGGTCAGGAAACCCCCCCCAAAATCCCTGGAGCTCCACAGGGGAATCAGGAAAAGCCCCCAAAACCCCTGGAGATCCACAGGAGAGGGAGGGAAACACCTCAGGACCCCAAAGAGACACCACGGGGCTGAGAGACCTCAAACAGGGACAGGGGATTCCAAAAAAAATGTTCCCAGATGGACACTCAACAAGATGGGCCTGGAAAAGCTCATCCCAACCCATCAGAGTTCTAAAAAAACCCTTCCCCACCTTCTCATCTCTCCTGGAAAAGCTCTTCCCCCACCCCACCAGAGACCCCAAAAACCCCTTCCCACCCCTCAAACACTCTCCCCTACCCCAGACCCACAAACCCCCTCCCCAAAACCCCAAACCTGAAACCCTCCAGTGCCTCCACCACTTCCGGGGGGTATTTGGCATGAGGGTGGTCTCAGGGCACCCACCAGTTGGTGTGGGGGGCGAAGCTGTGGTAGCACAGGACCTGGGCCAGCTCCAGGAGCCCCAGAGCTCTAGGAAGGAGCCCCCCGGGGTCCTCGGGGCAGAGCTCCAGGAGGTCACACAGGACGTTGTAACGCTCTGGCCCCGTGTCCCACTTCAGGCACTTATAGGCCTGGAGCTCAGCCAGCAGGAAGGACACCAGGGTGGCCTTGTCCAGGGAATGGCCTTCCAGGGAGTCCTTGAGGGTCCTGGGGGGAAAAATCCTGTTGTTTTCAAGGATTCATGGAAGGGGTTGGGTTGGGAGAGACCACTAAAGCTCATCTCATCCCATCCCACCCCCTGCTTTGGGAACTTCCACCATCCCAGGCGACTCCAGCCTGGCCTGGGACAGTCTCAGGAATGGGGCATCCTCTGGGAAATCCATTGCAGGGCCTCACCACCCTCACAGCAGCTCCCAGTCCCCACCACAGTCCCTCTCAGCCCCCCAGTTCCCCCTCACCGCAGCCGCAGCTCCTTCTGTCCCTGTTTGGCCGCCTCCAACTTGATCTTGGCCCAGAGTCCCACGGGCTCATGCAGGAGCCCCCCGGGCTCGGTCCCCAGGACCCCCCCAGCCTGAGCCAGGGGTCTCCCAGGCCATGCCAGGGCCAGGAGCCACGTGGTCACTGAGCCCAGAGCCCGTTCCAGCCACCCCAGGCGCTTCCAGCTCTCCACCTGCACCCGGAAACACTTGTGGAGCTGTGGGAGAACAGGAAGAGAATCAGGGCATGGAGAGGGAATTCCAGGGGTTCTGCATCCCCCTTAACCTGCTCTGGACATCCATGTATCCCATCCCCACCTGGGAGTAGGGAACCTGGGAATTGGGGCTGTTCAGAGGCTAAGCCATTCCTATCCTCTCAGTTCCTCTCCTTACTGGGATAATCTCATGTCTCCCTTCCCAACCCGGAACAAGGGAAGGGCTGGGAAAAAAAGAGGAAGAGCTGGTCCCAGGAGGACAAAGCTGGTCCCATCCTCTTTCCCTTCACTGAGACAACCCTTTCCCACCTGGGAGAATTGCTCAGAGCTGGGGATAGGGGCTATTCCAAGACCAAACCCCTCCACTCCCCCTCTCACCATTCCCAGCCCCCCCATACCCTCTCTGGGGAAGTGTCAGGGCAGCCGTAGCCCCCCAGTTCCCCCACCCCCCTGCAGAAGGGCTCGCAGATGGTTCCGGCCTCTTCCAGAAAGTTCTGGCTCTGAAAGGCGAAGCCCAGCTTGAAGGTACACGAGGCTGTGGGGAGAGAGACCCAAAGTCACTGAGAGAGCCCCCTCCCCACCCACAGGGGGACTGGGACCTCCCAACTGTACAGAGACACCTTCCCCCCAGGACAGGGACAAGGGCTCCCCCTTGGTGGCACTGACCTGTGACATCGAGGAACTTGGTCCTGTCGGTCTCGGGGAGCCCCTCCAGAGCCTCCACCATCCAGGTCACGCTCTGGGTGCAGCTCCTGCTCACCTGGGCCAGCCCCAGCCACCCTGAGGGCTGGAGGGACAGAGTCAGCAAGGGGACCTCAAACCTCTACAGCCCCCAAAGAACCACCCCCAGGGCACCTTGAGCCCCCCTTCCAAGCCCACTAAGGGGAGAAGCCCCCAGGACCCCCAGAAATCCCCCAGGGTGGCTGAAGCCCCCCTTCCAAGCCCACCAAGGAGGGGACAAGCTTCCAGAACACCCTCAGGGCACCTCCAGCCCCCTCTTCCAACCCCAAGGGGCTTCCAGCATCCCAAGGGTCTTATCCTGAGCACCCCAAACTCCCCTTTCCAACCCCACCAACAAAGGGAGAAGATTCTAGCACTCCCAGAACCCCCTCAGTGAAGCCCCCCTTCCAACCCCAAGGATCCTGGATGTCCATCCTGGGGGTACCTGGGAGCCCTGGAAGGTGTCGTGGACGGTGTTGGAGAAGAGCTGGAGGCTCCGGAACAGGAGCTGCTTCACCGTCACCTGCTGCTTGAGGGCATCGGGGGGCACCTGGAGGGAGGAAAAAAGGGGTTCAGAAAGGTCAGGAGCTCCAGGAGCTGGGAATGGGAAAAATGAGGATCAGGGGCTGCAAGATCTCTGGGAGCTGCTGGGATGCACCTGGGAAGGGCAGGGAAGGAGGAAAGTGGGATTTGGGGGTTCAGCAGCTTCTGGAGCTGCTCCTGGTGACAAGAACATCGGAGAGGGACATAGAGGGTTCACACAAAGTGAACCTCAATCCCAAAACAGGGTCACACCTCTGACAGCTGCCCCTAGACCCACTCCCAGCTCCCCCAGGCCCTCACCCTGCCCAGCAGCCGCTGCAGGGCCCGGCAATGCCCCTCGGTGAAGGCACAGAGCCCAGGTAGGTCCTCGAGGCTGAAGGGCAGCTCCCGACTCCTCCTCGTCACCTCCCCAAGCTGGGACGTCACAAACCGGGCCCCCTCCAGCAGCACCCCAAGGGTCCTCTCCGAGCCCTCCCCCCTCAGTGCTGCAGCTGCCTGGCACAGCAGGGGCCCTGGGGGGAACCTCCCCTTTCCCAGCTGGATCCCGGCCTCCAGCAGCACCAGGGGGGCCCTCAAATCCTCCCTGGAGTGCCCCAGGAATGCCTTGGCCTCCTCCAGGGCCTCCAGGGCCTCGTGGAACCTGCCAGCCCTGCAGAGGTGCCTAGAGCGCTCCAGGGTGAGCTCCAAGAAGCACAGGGAGTGTTGGATGCTGGGAGGATTTGAGGCTTCATTACAGAGAGTCTCCAGGAGGAATTCCCGGAGCTGCCGAGCCAAGAACACAGGGCAGGGAGCCCTCTCGGCCTCATAGAGGGCAGAGGCTGCTGCTGCCTTTTGGGCCGTCTGGGAGGTGAAGAAGGGGGGCTGCAGGGAGGGCAGAGACCCCCTGTCCCGCTCCAGCAGAAGCAGGAAGCGCAGGGCACGGATCTGGGCAGAAAACAGGGATCTTCCCTCTTCCCGAGGCCGGTCAGGCCCTGCCAGGGCCGCTGCCCCTTTCCAGAGGACACAAAAGGCGTTGTAGGTGACGGTGGTGAAGTCCTTGGGGGGGTCCTGGAGGGGGGCGTAGGTTCGGAGCCGCTCCCACAGCAGCTCTGCCGCAGCCCAGCAGGAATTCCCGGTGCTCTGGCAGGAATTCACAGCGTTCTTGAGCAGGTGAAAGAGGATCTTCTCCATATACAAGCCTGGGGGGTTCGGGACCATGCTGAGGTAGCCCCTGGCAGCCTCCTGGGCCAGGGCCACAAGGGGGGGGCCAAGGGAGGGGGGACCCTCCCGGCCCAGCTGTTCCACACAGGATCGGAGCACGCGGTCACACGTCTGGAGCCGCTGTTGACGGGATGGTGGGGGCACTCCTGGCGGGATTCGCAGGGAATCCTGTGGGGAGACAGGGACTCAGACCCCTGGAAGACAGAGTTAAGACCCCTACAACCCACCCAGAGCTCCCCGAGGGTCATTTCCTGGGGGAAAGAGTGAGTCAGACCCCCAGTCCCAAGGCCAGAGCCAGCCAGGGGGTTTGCCAGAGGGATAAAGAAGGTTTCCTAGGAATAAGGAACCCCCAAACCCAGCTCAGAGCCCCCTGAGGATCCCCCTTGAGAGTCCCCCTAGCTCCCCCACAGCTGGGGGGTGCCAGTGAGAAACCCAGAGGGTTTCCTGGGAAAAGCAGAGACTCAGCTTCCAGCCCAAAAACCCCTCCCCAGGGAGGGACCTCCAGCTCACCCTCAGCTTCTTCAGTCTCTCCTCGATGCCGTCCCGCTCCTCCTTCCCGTCCATCCTGAGGAGTCTCTGAGGGGTTTCCAAAGTGATGTGGGGCTGGGGGAGGTAGGAGAAGGTGTGAGACCCCCACAGCCCACTCCGCCCCCGAGCTCACAGACCCCTAAAGCTCACAGCCCCCCCCCGCCCAGCCCCCACATCCTCAGGCCCCCAGCCCCAATATCAGGCCCTCAGCTTCCCCTTCAGGCCCCTCCAAATCCTCCCCCGTTTCTGTAGCCCCTCACGCCTTTCACCCCGCCCCCTTTCACCCTTCCCACCCACAGCTCCCCTCCCCAGGACCCCCGGGACCCTCAGCCCTCTGAGGGGGTCCCACGACTCCCGATCTCCCCTCAGGACAGCCCAACCACACCCCTCCCGCTACCCTCAGGCCTTTCACCCCCCTCTTTGCCCCCCGGTTCCTCCTTACCAACCCCCTCCCGCCCCGGCCGCCCTCCCCAGGTCCCCTGGTGATCGCAGCCCCCCCGAGCCCCCGCTCACGAACCCCCAAACCTCCGCTCACGTTTCGCGGCCGTTCCTTTCCGGCCTCCAGAGGGCACCTCGCTCCGCGCGCGCGTTCAAACCTCAGCGACGGCCAATCAGCGCTCTGCCCCGCCCCCTGCCCCGCCCTCTGCGCCGGGCACCACGGGAGTTGTAGTTTTTGTGAATAGCGAGGCACGGGTGCGCAGGCGCAGAGAGGGGAGGGCGATGGGAGAGGAGGGGGGGAGGGGCGTGAGGGGCGTGGTCAGCGCAAAGGAGGCGAGGTCATGGTAATGGGGTGTGATCACCGTAAAGGGGCGTCCCCAGGTGTCCCCCAGACCCCTCTGGGGTTCCCCTGCGTCTGCCGGTGTCCCCCTTGCCCCCAGGTGTCCCCTCTGTCTCCAGGTGTCCCCAGGTGTCCCCATGTGTCCCCTAGACTCCCCTGAGG
>NW_020956630.1:57538-94959 GCF_003031625.1 Empidonax traillii
GAAACCGGAGAAGGTGCTGGACTTAGGGGTATTTTTGGGGTGTTTGGGGAGTGGTTTTATGGGTTTTATGATGGGGGGCTGAGAGTCGTGGGGCAGGGACAGCAGCGGGGGGCAGGACCCCCGTCTCAGAGCCCCGAGCCCCCTCCCCGTCCCGGGGGAGGGGGTCAGTCGGGGTAGATGATGAAGCCGGAGAAGGTGCTGTACTTGTTGGTGTTGCCCCCGTGCACTTTGCCCCCGTCGAGCTTCACGAACACCTCGTCGCCCACGTCCAGGTGCAGGATGACGCTGTTACTCGCGTAGTCGTAGTTCTGGTCCGCGTCCTGCGCGATGGCGCTGGCACGGACCTTGGGGGGGGAGGGGGGCGTGGGGGTCAGGGACCACCCCCCACCCACGAGGGAATGGGGATTCGGGACCCCCGAGGGGCGATCAAGGTCACGGTGCCAGATGGGGCAGAGCCGATGTTCCCCCGGGCCACGAGTGTAGCCGAGGGGACAACCTGGAGACACCTGGGAACATGTGGGTTCCCTTCCGGCACCACCGGCATCCCACAGGATAACAGGGGCACCCCGAGGGTCCCACAGGGTGACAGGGAGACCCCCCCCACCCAAGGCAGACTCCAAGAACGGTGACCAGGAGCACGGGACCCCCCCAGGCTCCCGTGCAGCCCCTCCCCGGACCAGGAATGCCCCGGGGGGACACGGGGACAGCTCAGTTTGGAGGGGTGGTGCTGGAGGGGCATCGACCACCTTGGATCGATCCTCGTTTTTCCCGGAATACGAGGATGGGAAGAGTCCCGGGGTGAGGCCATTTGGGAGCAAACAAAGGGAGAGGCCGGGGGGGGCACAGCCCGACGCCCCCCCCGCTGGGGATGTTCCAGTGACCCCCCACAGCCCCCCCAAGTCCCATCAGCTCCAAGCCCAGCATTCTCAGGGGATCGTGTCCCCTCCGCCCCCGTGGCAGGACCTCTGGAAAGGTGGGGGGTGTGACCTCAAGGCTGAGGGGAGGATGGGGATGGGAGAGGAGGGGGGTGGGGGGCATCATCCCCCCCGTGATCCCAGAGGGGGAAGAGGGTGGGAACAGATGGAGGAGGCGGGGGAGAGTGTGGGAACTGAGGGGGTTGGATGGAGAAAATGGAATGTGGGGACTTGGGAAGGAGGAACTGGGGACGGGGAACTGGGAATGGGGGAAGAGGATGGGAATTGGGGGGGTGGGGTTGGATGGGGGAAATGGGATGAGGAGAGAGGAACTGGGGATGGGGAATCAGGAATGGGGAAAGAGGATGGGAACTAGGATGGGACTAGATGAGGGAAATGGGTGGAGGAAACCGGATGTGAGTTCTGGGGGAGGGAGGAACTGGGGATGAGGAATCAGGAATGTGGGCAAAAGGATGGGTATTGGGGAGGATTGGATGGTGGAAATGGGATGTGGGAAGGGGGGACGAACTGGAAATGGGGAATCAGGAGTGAGAGGAAATCAGGATGGAAATTGGGGGGTATTGGATGGAGGAATGTGGGATCCGGGGGAGGGAGGAACTGGGGATGGGAAATTGGGAGTGGGAGGAAGAGGATCGGAATTGGGGAGAACTGGATGGAGAAAATGGGACGTGAAGATTTGCAGGGCAGCAGAACTGGGGATGGGGAATCAGGGAGGGGGGAAGAAGGATAGGAACTGGGGATGGGATTGAATGGGGGAAGTGGAATGTGGGGACTTGGGAGGGAGTAACCAGGGATGGGGACTTGGGAATGGAGGGACTGTATGGGAATTGGATGGGGAAAATGGGGTGTGGGGATTTTGGGGGGAGCAGAACCGGGATGAGGAATCAGGAATGGGAGAGAACCAGGCTGGGGGAACTAAAATTAAGGAAAACCAAACTAGGAAACCCGGGATAGGTGTATACAAAAAACGGGACCGGTGTAAACAAGGAAACTGAAGCACCACGAGTTGAGTGGGAAAACCAAGATGGGGAAAACCTGGGTGGGGAAAACCAGGATGGAGAGGGACCATACGAAGAGACATGGGGCCGGCAGAGAGCAGGGGGGGCCCGGGGGTCTCGGGAGTCTCTCCCTGCGTTACCTGCCCGTTCTTCATGAGGTCTGCCCACATACTGGTGCCGTCCCCGCCGCGCATGAGGACGTGGTAGGTGAAGAAGTAGATGCCGGGCAGGGGGCAGGTGAACTTGCCGCTGGAGGGCTCGTAGTAGTTGCCCACGTTGGTTACCACGTCGTCGAACCGCAGCACCTCGTAGCCCTCGTGGGGCTTCCGCAGCCCCGCGTAGAAGGCGATTTTGGGGCTGTAGAAGGACGGGATGTACCCCCCGGGCCCTGGCCCCGGGGGGCCCGGCGGGCCCGGCCGGCCCGGCTCTCCCGGGGGCCCTCGCGGGCCGGGGGGGCCGGGGGGTCCCCGCGCTCCGGCGCGACCCCGGCGGCCCGGGGGGGGCTGCGGGGAGGCCGGGGGGGGCGGCTCGGGGTAAGGGTCGCAGACCATGCGGCAGCTCCCCAGCATCTCGTAGTGCGCGGCCGCCTTGGAGCTGTGCACGAGCAGCGGGATGGCCACCAACAGCACCAGCACCATCGCCACGCCCGCGGCCACCCCGGCCACCCGCCGCCGCCGCCGCAGCCGGGACGCGGCCACGGCCAGCAGGTCCTGCTCGCCCTTGGGGGCGATGGTGGTGATAGCGGGGGGCGCGCAGGGGACGCCCCCGGGACAATCAGGGCACGGGGAGGGCCGGGGGAGAGGGGATGAGAGTGGGACTGGGGATGGAAATAAAGGCAGGGATGGCGATAAGGATGGGGACAGAGAGGGGGATGGTGGCTGGGTTGGGAGAGGGGATAGGAGTAGGAACAGCAGCAGGGATGGGGACAGAAACGGGCCTGGAGATGGGGACAGGGATGGGGATGGTGGCAGAGTTGGGAGAGGGGATGGGAGTGGGAGCAGCAGCAGGGATAGGGGGACAGAAGCGGGGCTGGAAATGGGGACAGGGATGAGAACGGAAACGGGGTTCAGATGGGGCTGGAGATGGGAACAGGGATGGTGACAGGGATATGGATGGGGACAGAGATGGGGACAGGGATGGGGACAGCAGCCGAGGCCGAGGCTGGAGCTGCAGGTGGAGCCAGGGATGGGACTGAGAGCAGGTATGGGGCCGAGGATGGGATCAGGAGCAGGAATGGGACCGAGAGCTGAGATCGGGGCGAGGACGGATCGGGAGAGACGATGGGACTAGGAATGGGGCTGGGGACGAGGCCGGGAGTGGAGCTGCGGGGGGAGCCAGAGATGGGACCGGGAGCGGGGCTGTGGCTGTTCCCGGTGATGGGACCGGGAGCGGGGCCGGAGCTGCGGGTGGAGCCGGGATTGGCGCTGCTGAAGGGAATGAAGCCGGAGCCGACGATGGTACCGGAGCGGAGCCGGGAGCGGAGAGTGGAGCTCCTGCAGTAACAGCCGGGACCGAAGCCGGTGTTGGAGCTGGTGATGTCACCGGAGCCGGGATGGAGCCGGGAAGAACCCGGGAGGGGAGCTGGGAACGAACCGGGAAGGAGCCGCGACCGAAGCCGGGATGGAACCGAGATAGAACCGGGGAGGATCCGCCACGGCGCGCGGGTCAACTTCTCCCCAAGTTGTATGTGAGAGGGACCCCCGGGACCGGGACCCCTGGGAATGAGACCCCTGGGAATGAGACCCCCGGGAATGAGACCCCCGGGAGCGGGACCCCCTTGCCCCGGGAGCGCCCGGTTCTCTGGGACCCCCCCGCGCCCTTCCCGGGGGACCCGCGGCCCCGGGCCCTCGGTGGGCCCCCCTCCCCCCAAACCAATCCCTCCCTCTCCGGTACCTGCTGCCGGTGCTGCCGCTCGCACCGCGCCCGCCCCGCACGGCCCCGCTCCGCCCGCCCCGCTCGACGGCTCCGGGCACGGCGGGGGCGGGGAGGCGGCCAGGGGCGGGGGGGACCCGCAGGAGGGTGAGTGTGCAAGGGAGGGGGTGAGTGTGCACAGCCCTGGGCGGGGGAGAGCGGGGACCAGGAGATGCGGGAGAGCTGGTACAGGGTGAACAGGGATCCCCCCCATGCACAGGGACCCCCTCTTGTGGGGGTCAGCCCCACGCAGGCGGCCGCGGGGCAGTTTTTGGGGTCCCTTTGGGATCCAAACGCGTGGGGAGCTCCGTGTTGGGGTGCGGGGCTCACGGGCCCTCCCCAATACCATCCTTGGGGCCTCAGCCCTCCCCCCCCGCCACCGAGGGGCCCCCGGGAGGGGCAGGTTGGAGAGGTGGGATGGAGGGATGGGATGAGGGAGTGGAATGGGAGAGTGGAATGGGGGGTCCCCTGCACGAAGCCGGGGGAGGGGCCTGGGGTGGTGTCCATGTGTGTCCGTGAGGTGTCACAGTGGGACCCCCAGGGACAGAAGCTGGGGGGATGTGGAGGTGTGTGCACAGGTGTGTGGGGGTGTGTGCTCTGTGTGAGGGTGTGCTCAGTTCACGTGTGTGCTCTGTGTGTGTGTGTGTTCTGTGCATGTGTGTGTGCCCTGTGTGTGTGTTCTGTGTGTGTGAGCGCAGGGGTGTGTGTTTGTGGGTATACGGGCATGCTGGGTGTGTGTGCACAGGTGTGGGCTTTGTGTGTTCATGCTCTGTTCATGTGTGTGTTCATGCTCAGTGCATATGTGACTGTGATCCTGCTGTGTTTGTGTGTGTGCATGCATGTGCTCTGTGCACGTCTGTTGTGTGTCCATGTGCATCTGCGTCTATTCCCTCTGTGTCCATTCCATCTGTGCCTGTGTCCCTCTCATGTCCATGTGTCCATCCCATGTCCCTGTGTCCATCCCATGTGTGTCCATCCCACATCCCTGTGTCCATCCCATGCCCTTGTGTCCATCCCATGCCCTTGTGTCCATCCCATGTGTCTGTGTGTCCATCCCACATCTCTCTGTCCATCCCACACCCCTATGTCCATCCCATATGTCCGTGTGCCTGTCCCACATCCATCCCCAGCACATCCATGTCCATCTCCACTCAGGGGTCACACGGGTGGGCTCCGCTCCCCCTGCCTGCCCCCCGCGGGTGATTTATCGGGTCCGTTCTCCCTCTCCCGGCGCTTCCAAAGGTCTCGGATCCCTCCGATCCCCACGATCCATCATCGGCCTTGGATCGGCCGCGGATTTACGGCCGCGCTGCCCGCGATCGATGCGGCCCCGACACCGCCGTGTTTGTGCAACAAATTACGGCGCCGAGTGGTCGGGGGGTGGGGGGGGTCTGGAGACGTCGATGCCACACCATGTGTCCCCCCCGCCTCGGGGACACGGCGGAGCCCCGACCCGCGAGCGGGCTGAGCTTAATGAGCAGCAACAACGAACTAATTAAGACGGCGGCGAGGGGAAGCCCGGGCGCTAATTAGCAGGGCTGGGAGGTGACGGGGACACGAGGGGACACTGGGGGGTCCTCAGGGGTCCTGGCGGGGGAGGTGAGGCTGAGGGGCAGCGGTGAGAGCGGGGGAGATGGAGGGGTGGGGGAGTCACGGCCAAATCCTGCCTAAATCCCCCCCGGGCTGATCCCGGAGCGGGTTACACTGGGTTGGGGGGGGGGGAGCTCAGTCACGGTCTGATCCTGCCTAAAACCCCCCAGGGCTGAGTCTGGAGCTGGTAAAACTGGACTTGGAGGGCTCAGCCCCACCTTTGGGGTCTCTCGTGTCTCTGCCTTAGTTTCCCCATCCTGCTGAGCCCAGACAGGACTCAGGACCCGCCCCGGACTCCCCCCGGATGAGGACACGGACCCAGCCTCCCCCCAGGCTGCGAGGGGGGCTGAACCGGGGAGGCTGAGGAGGGGGGGGGCGGCGGGGCCGGATTTGGCCGCAGCACATGAATAAATTCATGACACCACGTCCCCGTGTCCCCACCGGCCCCCCTGCCCTCCCCCCCGTCCCCCCGCCGCTCTGACACAACCCCGCGGTCACCAGCTGCCTCTGCGGCCCCCCAGGACCCCCCGGCTCAGGAGCGGGCACGTCCAGTGCCGCCCAGTACAGCCCAGTACACGGTGCTGAAGCGTCCCCAGTGCCTAGGGGTGTCACCCCGCTGTCCCCAGGGGGGAAGGGTCGGGGTCCATACCCCGTGCGGATGGATATGGATGGGATGGGGATGGCCACGGGGGGAGCCGGGGCGGGTCGGGGACAAATGGCCCGAATTGGAGGAAAATTGTCCTTGAGGCCACAATGAACCAGCGGTGGGGGGGAAACACACACGTGTGAGGGTGGTCCTGGAGCTGTCGCGGGGCTGGGGGGGCGAGTGACAACGCTGGGGAGTCCCCGCTGTCACCCGCACCCCAGTGTGCCTCCCCAGACCTCACTGCAGCCCCCGCCCTGGCACTTCCCGAGCACCCTCAGCACCCCCCTCCCCCAGCTCATTAGCGACTGCTGTTTATTAGGGCCGAGAGGGGGTCAGGGGGCTGTGCCAGGACCCCTCCCCGAGCAGTGGAGGGCTGGGGGATGCGATGGGGTGGGGGAGCGGGTCCCACCCTGGGGCAGCTGCATCTCCCCACGGTTGAGCAGTGCTGCGGGGGGGGGGATGTTATCTGCACACCAAACGCCTCGTGTGCCCCCCCCCGGATGGTGCTGAGTCCCCACCCCACAGCGGTGCTGGGGGGTCTCATCTACACCCCGAGCTCCCCCTGTGCCCGCCGGGATGGTGCCGAGTCCCAGCCTCACCACGACCCTCCCACTTTGCCCCCACCGTGACGAGCCGTAGGGTCCCAGCCCTGGCTGCGGGGGCATCCCTGGGGTGGAGGGATTTCGTGCCCCCCGCCTTATGCCCCCCCCTCCCCCCGGCAGGAGATGGACGGGCCGGGCCGGGTTCGATTCTCTGGACAAGCGACATTTATCAGGGATTCAGGAGATGTCGGAGCACAAACCCAGCCCGGCAGTGGTGGGGGCCGCCGGACCCCCATCTCCGTCCTCACTGCCCCCTCCCCGCCGGGCCGGGGGGGCCAGGAGGGCTCATTGCGATGCGCCTCATGCGCACCTGAGCCGGGCGCTGACAAATAGACATTTAA
Organism: Empidonax traillii; assembly: GCF_003031625.1. Lineage (NCBI taxonomy): Eukaryota > Metazoa > Chordata > Aves > Passeriformes > Tyrannidae > Empidonax > Empidonax traillii. Next base: position 64,562 of record NW_020956630.1, read on the forward strand.
ATGAGACAATTAGCGGGGCCGCGCGCTGACATTTCTAATGGATTAATGCGCCTCGCGCCTAATCCAAGCAAAATTCCCCCAATTCCGGGCCCGCGGCGCTGGCGGTGATGGACGAGCCCGCGGGGACCCTCGGGCAGGGGGAGCATCGGGGAGGGGGAGGGAGGGGACGGGAACGGGGTTGGGCCTTTAGACGTGTGTGTGTGTGTGTGTGTGTGTGTGAGCACACAGGTGTGTGTGTGAGCACACAGGTGTGTGTGTGTGACGTGTGTGTGTGCACATGTGTGTGTTTGTGCACACGTGTGTGATGCACGTGTGTGTCTGTGTGGATTGGGGGTCACATGTCCCTCTGTGTCCCCCTTGTGTCCCCCGCATGTCCCCTCCATGTCCTCCCCTATCTCCCCCCATGTCCCCCGTGCCGTGCCCCTCCCACCGTGTCCGTCCCCCCCCCCCGGTGTCCCCAGTGTCCCCCCTTGCCTGGGCCGTGACAGATGCTCCAATTCCCAGCAAACTTCCCCCAAATCCATACCCCCCCAGTCGGTGCCCGTGGACGATCAATGGCACCAATTACACCCAAAACGGTGTTGGGGGGGGGGAGGTTGGGGACCCTCTTAACCCCTCCCAGCACCCTGAGACCCCCCAGGGCTCCGCTGCTTTCCCCCTGGGTGCTGGGGGGCTCTGAGAGCAGTTGAGGTCACCGGGGGGGGGGGTCCAGCACCCCTCTCCTCCATCGACCCGAGGCAAATTTGACATTTTTAAATCCAGATATTTAAAGGGATCGATCGGGATGTCAGAGAAACCCCCCCCCGCACCGAGCGGGGGAAACACTGAGGGGTCTGGGGGCTGCCCGGGCTGCGGTGACCCCCCCAGTAGTGCTGGTGGGGGGCTAGACCCTTCCAAATTGGCCGCTAGGGGGGCTGGCCCCCCCGTTTGGGGCTGTCGGGGCCGGGGGGCAGCGGAGCGTGGGCGGGGGTCCCGCGGGAGCCGCTGTCAGGGAGGCAGCGAGGCGCGGGTGGGCAGCGCGGGGGGGCCCGTCAGCCCTGACGGCAGCGAGACAAGGGGGCTACAGCGGGCCCCCCCGGCCACGGCACGGGGGGGCACGGGGGGGAGCTCCAGCTCTACCAAAAGCGGAGGGGCAGCAGACAGGAGGGGGAAGGTACCCCTCAAAAAAGGGGGGAGGGGCTTTGGGCAGCAGCGAGGGAGTGGGCAATGGGCCCCCAAAAACCAGGAGTCTGGGGGAGCCCATCCAGCCCCAGGGCAACGACAAAGGCGGGGTGATCGACCCCCAAACCTCAGGGCAGCAGCGGTGGGGGGACAATGCACCCCCAAAAAACGGGGGGTCTGGGAGTCCCCATTCAGGCAGTAGCGAGGGGGGGCGACGGATCCCCAAACCTCAGATCAGAAGCGATCCGGGGGGAGTGGGGCGATGCCCCCCCAAAAGCCCATCCCGGTTGAGCCGGGGGGGTGGTCACAGCCCCCCCTGGAAGCCCCTGAGAGGGGGGTTCGGGGCGGGGATGGATGGGGGGGGGACGTGACCCTCGGGAAGGGGATTTGGGGCTAGGGTTTTCCAGGGGGACTCCAGGCCCCCACATGTCCCCCCGCCCCTTGCGGTGCCCCCTCCTCCCCCCCGTGGTGCCCTTTGCCCGGGGCAAAGTCTGGGGGTGACGCGGCGACGGCAGCGTAGGGACAGGTGGGGTGGAGGAGCCTGGGGGGGCTCACGGGGGGCTAGGGGAGCTCAGGGTGGGTCAGTGGGACCCAGGAGGGCTCAGGGGTCCCAGGTGGGCTCACAGGGTGCTGGGTGGGCTCAGGGTGTCGTGGGTGGGCTCAGAAGGTCCCAGATGGGCTCAGGGTGTCCTGGGTGGGCTCACAGGGTGCTGGGTGGGATCAGGGTTTCCTGGGTGGGCTTGAAGGGTCCCAGATGGGTCCAGGGTGTCCCGGGTACAATAGAAGCTCCTTGGAGGTCTCTGATGAGAGGGGAACACACCAGCATGACCAGGGCTCCCTGACCCACGCCCACCCTCCCCCCCACAGAGCTCTCCAGGCACCAGGACCACGCCAGGGACCCCCAGGACTCCCGAGCCCCCCCTCCCCCCATGGCCAAGAGCCTCGTGGTGGCCCTGGGGCTGTGGGCACTTGGGGGGCTCCTGGGGCTGCACCACCTGTACCTGGGCCGTGACCGCCATGCCCTGCTCTGGATCCTCACCCTGGGGGGCTTCGGCGCCGGGTGGCTCTGGGACCTGTGGCACCTCCCGGGCTGGGTGGCAACTGCCAACGGCCCCCCCCGGCTCCCCGAAAGTGGGGCTGTGCCCATCCTTAGCCCCTCGCGCGTGGCAGGGCAGCTGCTGGTGGGGGCATATTTCGGGCTGGTGGCCGCGCTGGGGGTCCCCTGGGTGCCCCCGCCGCTGGCCGTGGCGCTGGGGGTGCTGCTGGTGGCCTCGGTGGGCGACCAAGGAACCAACCGCTCCCGCGTCCTGGTCGCGGCCTTCCTCTCCTCCCTCCTCTTCCAGGGCGGGCTGTTGCCCACCAGCCTGGCGACCACCGCGGTGGCCGCGTGGCACCGCCGGTTCGAACCCCCACGGGACCCCCCGCGCCCGCTGTCGGCCCGGTTGTGCCACCTGGGGCTGGGGGTCGTGGCTTTCGGGGCCCCCCTGGCCTGGGGGGGCGTCAGCGGGGTCCTGGGGGTCACAGGCACCGTCCTGACGCTGCCCCTCAGGATGGGGCTCCTGCCCCTCCGCGCGGGGTGGGCGCTGCTCGAGGGGCTGGGGGTCGTCGGGAGGGCCCACGAGGTGGGTCGAGGGGGCACGGGGAGCGGAGCGAACGAGAGGAGGCGGCGGGCGCTGGAGGTGAGGGTGGCTCGGGGGGGACGAGGGGAGGGGGGAAGAGGGGCTGGGGGCTTCCATGGTGGAGAGGGATGGTGGGTTGGCAGGTCCGGGGAGTCCATGGGACAGGAGATGTTCTGTTGGGGGGTCTGTGGGGTGGGGGATGTTGGGATGGGGGCCTGTGGTGTCTGTGAAATGGGAGTCTGGGGGGTCTGGGGCTGGGGGGGCTGTAGGGTGGGGGATGCTCTGTTGGGGAGTCTATAGGACAGGGGATGATGTGCTGGGGGTCCATGGGATAGGAGAGGCTGTGATGGGGGTGTGTGGGATGGGGGATGCTCGGATGAGGAGTCCATAGGGTGGGGGAAGCAGGGATGGGGGTCCAAGTGGTTCGGCTGCTCCCACATTCCGGGGGCCAGACCTCCGCTTTGGGCGCCCCCTCCACTGTCCCCACCGCCCTGCCATGTGCCCCCCGCAGGTTCTGGGGCTGCACGGGGAGTGCTCGGCCGAGGACGTTCAGCGGAGCTACAGGGAGCTCGTCAAGCTCTGGCACCCGGACCACAACCGGCACCGCGCGCGGGAGGCCGAGCGGCGCTTCATCGAGCTGCAGGAGGCCTACGAGGAGCTAGCGGGGCCGCGGCGGGCGGCGGGGGGGTGACACTGTGACAAACACGACCCTCCCCGTTCTCTCACCCCGGTGGTCCCTCGTTTTGTCGGGGCACAGACTCGAACCCGGGACGTCCAATCCCATCCCCTCACCCCCCCCTCTCCCCGGCCCCCCTTTCGGATATTTCCGGCAGTTTCCGTCCACGTTCGGAGTTCTTCGCCCCGCCCATTATGGGCGTGATCTAAAATATTCAGGAATTTGATTGGCTGTTCGGGGGTTAACCGCGCCCCTCTCGTGGGGAGGGCGGGGCTCAGCTGCGGAACGGCGGTGGGAGGCGGGACTAAAGGGGCCTTCCCCCGCTGTCATTGGTGGAGCTCTTCCCCCCGGTGCGCAGTGATTGGTCGGCCGGGAGAGGGCCGCGCGCTGATTGGCTGTCGCGAGGAGGGGGCTCTGCCGAGCCGTGGCCCCCGCGCGGAGCGATCGCGGGAGGAGGAGAAAGGGGGAGAAAAAAAGGACCCCCGGGACCCCCCGGTGAGTGCGGGATACCCTCCGAGACACCCCGCAGACACCCCTGGGACCAACCCGGAGGGCGGGAGGGGGCGGGGGAGACGCGATTGGGGCCGGGCCGAGGGGATCTCGTGAGGGAGTGAGGGGGAACTGATGGTCTCTTTGGGGAGGCTGAGGGGCCTTGTGAGGACTTGGGGGGGCTGAGGGGTCTCTTGATGAGTTGGGGGTGTCTGAAGGAGTCAGAAGCGCCTTGCGAAGGTTTGGGGTAGTCAGAGGGGGCTTCGTGTGGGGTTGGGGGGCTGAGGGACCTTATGGGGGGTCTGAGGGGTCCAGTCATGGGGGTGGGTGAGGGGACTTGTGAGGATTTGGAGAGGGTGTGAGGGGACTTGTGAGGGGGGTGGAGGGAACTTATGGGAGGTCTTAGGGACTTAGTGAGGATTTGAGGAGGCTGAGGAGCTTTGCCAGCCCAAGGAGGTGACAGGAATTTTGGGGTTGTGAAGTGGCTCCCAAATCCCCAGGGATTGGGGTTTTCCCTTCCTTTGGTCGTTATTCCCAACAGTTAACGCGGTGCAAAATGATGATGATGTTCACCCCAGACCCCTTCGAAGTCCCTGGGTTTGGCACAGATTCTCACCCTTCCCATCCGCTCAGGGATTTCTCCATGGGACATCCAGGCAGCAGGATATGGAGAGTCTTTTCCAGAGCCTGATTCCCACTTTTCTAGAGCTTAAATCCCACTTTTCCAGAGTCTAATTCCCACTTTCCCCACCCCCATGGGTGCTGTTCCTGTCCCAGCCCGTTGTTGAGAGAGCTGTTTCAGGGAAGTTGTGGCTCATTCCCTGTGGAAACACATATTCCAGAGGGATGGAAAGAGAAACATGGGATTTAATTCCATGTGGAGAAGGGGGAAGATTCTAATTAGGATGTGGGAATTGTCCCTGAGGTGCTTTCTGGTGTCATTGTCCCCCCTCTGGGGTTCCTGAGGGTGAGATTTGAGGGGTCCCAGGAGCTTCAGCTCCAGCTTGGGATTGGAGGAAAACTTGGAAAACCAGGAAAAATGGCCTGAAAATTCCCTTCCAATTTCCCAAGCACTTGACCTCAGCATCCCACCAGATATTTTGGGATTTTGAGGGTTTTAGGATCATTTTTTCCTCGTTCTGGGCTGTTTCCCACTGGATGCTCCCACAGGAAAGCTCTGGCTGCCACATCTTCCCTGGGAGGTTTTTCCTTGGATTCCGTGATCCTGGAGATCTTTTCAGCATAAAAATGTTTCTTTTGGAAGATGTTGAGGTTTTTTCCCCTCAAAAGTTGCAGGTGGAGAGTCTGGAGAGTTTGAGGTCTTTCCCTCTTTCTTTCCCTTCTTTCCCTTTTCTTTTTTCCTTCTTTTCCCTCACCCTCTTTTCCCTTCCTTTTCCTTTCCTTTTTTCCTCTCCTTTTTTCCCTTCTCCCTTATTTCCCCTTTTTCCCTCTCCTTCCACTTCTCATTCAGGAATATTTTACCCCCCGAACTCCACAGTTTTACCCCTTTGAAGCAGGAAAACGTGTCCCGGTTACCTCATAAAAGATGGATGTGGGATAATTCCTCATTCCTAGCCGTGCCTGGAATAACTCCAGACAATAAACGCGTGGATTTCCCTGGAATACAGACACCTCATTATCTCCCACCTTCCACTTCCCCCCCTCCCAGGCCCCAGGAGGAACATTAAGGAATTATTCCTTTTAAATCCCGAGATGGGGTTTGGTATTCCAGGAGCACCTTTGGGATGGGAAAAGCCACTGGAATCGGCCTTTCCTTGTGTTTAAAAGGCTTATGAAAACTGAGTATCCTGATTTTTTTGGGGGAAAAAACCTGATTATCCCTTTTTTTTGGGGGGGGGAAACCCCTGCAATTCCAGGGAGGCTGGTGCTGCTCCTTCCTTCCTTTGTGATAAAATCCCTGGATTGATGCATTCTGTGGCTGTTTTGGGGCTAAAATGCTTGCTTTTGGGTCAGAACCCACCAAGGGGTGTGTGAAAAGAAGGGATTTGAACTTCACATACTTTGGGGGAGAAAAAGATCCCAAAGTATAGGGTTTAAATTTCCCAGGAATTCAGCAGAATTTGGGATAAAACTGGAGCTGGGAGTTCTAAACATGAAAAACCTTCCCACCACAGCACAGAAATTTGGGCTGTTGGAGTTTTAAATCTTTGTGTATTTTATTTAAGTGTTATTTATATAAATCTATAATATATTTTATATATTTATGCATTTTATTTCCTGTCCAGAATTTCCTTTTTCAAACCCTCATCCCAGCCCTGGGTGTGCTTATTCCCCCCTTCCCACTTAATTCCTGTTTATTGTCCCCCTTTAAACTGAATAAAACTCTCTTTTTTTGGCTGTTCAGGTGGAAATTTTGGGGGGGGATTTTTGAGCTTCCCCAGAAACTTCACAGACAATTTGTGTTTTTTTCTAGCTCTTTGGGAGGACTCTGAGGTGGGTTTTTTTGTGAGAAATCCCTGGATTTTAGTGTCTTATCCCATTTTTTAGTCAGGATTTAATTCCTTGTGCTCCACAGGGGGTCAGGGCCCACCTGGGCCCTCCAGAGTGTTGGAAATTGGATTTTTATTGGAAAATAATTAGAAAATGCCGATTTCTGTGTACTCAGGGATGATCCCCAAGATGGAAATAAGCTGGAATATTAGGCTCCATAATTCCAGAGCCAGTGATCCACACGGTCCTTTCTAGGAGCCCAAAACACCCCCAAAACCCCCAATTTTTGTTTAATTCTTTCAAACTCCAATTCTTTCAGATGAATCTCCCTGAACCCCATAAAAACCCAGACAAATTTCTCCCTTTTCTCACTTTTCCACCCAAATTTTCCTTGAATAATCAGTCTGGATGGAGCAAAACCAGCTCTGGAACTGGGAGCTTGAGAATTGGGGGGGTTTTTTAACTTACTGACTGAGATTTTTAACTGTTTTCCTTCTGATAACAGTCCCCTGTAACACTCCTCTGCATTTCCATGGGATTTGGGGAAGTTTCCTGCAGGAATTTGGTTGTTCCAGCCAGATTTGGGTTGTTTTGGTCCACATAAATTCCCTTAAAAAAACACTATTTGTTTGAAATACGGATTTTTGGGGCAGTTTTGGGGCTTTCCTGTGTCTCTGTAAACCCCCCTCCCCACCATGTTAATTCCTCTTTTCCCACTGAATTCCCACTTGGATTTAGTGGGTTTTTTTCGGCCCTTTATGTTGAAAATTCCCACCTAAAGCTGGTTAGGAATTCCAGGGATCTGCTGTGTTCCAGGAGCTTTATCATGCGAAATATTAATTAATATTAATTAATTATCAAGAATTAGCCATTTGATCCCATTTTACCCATCCCTGTGCTTTCATTCCCATTCCCAATATTGCATTTTCTCCTTAAAATTCCCTTTTCCAAACCCTCATTTGTTCTACCCCTCTAAATTTCTGTTGATTTTCCTCCTTTAAACTGCACAAAACTCTATTTTTTGGCTGCTCAGGTGGGATTTTTGGGGGGGATTTTTGAACTTTCTCCAAAAATTCCACGGACGACTCATATTTTTTCCAGCTTTTTTATGAACTTCGAGATGTTTTTGGCCTGATTTGCTCCTGGGATGTCCCTGCAGAGGCACTTTTGAAACATCCCTTTGTTCCACGAATTAAACCCCAGGGAATTAAAGCACTCCCAAGGTGCTCCAAACCCCTCATTCCCAGGCATTCCCACCATTTTTATTCCCAAAAATAAGATTATAAAGGGGATTTTAGGCTTGGTTTTCCTGAATTGCTGCATTTTAAACCTGGCTTTAGGTTCAAAGCCCTTCCAAAGGGTTCTAAAGCCGGGATCAGAGGTCGGGGTGGGAGCTCCAGCCTTTCCTAAGCTCCGGCTTTATCTGGAATCCGAAGGTTTTCCTGGCACAGCATTTCCTGGTCGTGGCCACAGAGCAAAGCAGGGAAGTGAAACTGGGCTGGAATCCCTCGGATCCCCCTGAAATTCCCAATTTCAGACTTGCTTTTAAGGGATGAAGGAGTTTTAATTGGGAAAAGCTGAAGGCAGGAGTTTAATCCGTTCCTTTTGGGACTCTTTCCAGGTAAAAAATTCCTTTTCCTGTTTTGTTTTGGTTGTTTGGTTTTTTTTTTTTTTTTTTTTTTTTTTTTTTTTTTTTTTTTTTTTTTTTTTTTTTTTTTTTTTTCTTTTTTGGTACCGACAGGAGGGTTGATTTCATCTGGGATTTCAATCATTGGGATTCACTCCTCAGGAATAAGTTTGGGAGCTTGGAAGGAAAGTCTGGAGTGGAAAAGACTGGTTTTAAATTCAAACCCTGTCCCTGTTCCTGAAGCATTCCTGAGACTTGTGAATCCTTAAAAAAAAATTCCTGGGACTTGTCAATGCTTAAAAAAAATTCCCTGGCACTTTTTAATCCTTAAAAACAATCCTGATCCAGGAGTTAATTAATCCTGCAGCTGTCAGGTCATTCCTGCCCCTTTTCCTGCCAGGGACAGACTCTCCCAATATCCCAAATATTTTGTGCCTCGAGATCCCTCTGTTTTCCAGAGGAAAATGAGAATTTTGGGATCTGTTTTGCATAGAAAATGGGAATTTTGGGAGCTTTCCCCCTGCTCCGTCGGGAGGTTTATCCCAGAGCCGGATCTATTGTTCCCTCACCTTTGGATCCTGGTCTTTGTTTAACCCTTATCCTGCTTTTTTTTTTTTCCCCAAAGAAAATCCTCCCCTGGAATTCTCACCTTGGAGGGTGGGTTGTGCACCTTGAAAGAAGCAGGAAGAAGGAGTTAAATTTGGGGGTCTTTGGGTGCTGGTGGCAGGATTTTGCCTTTCCTGGGGGAATCAATCCTGAAATCCAGGAGTTTGGGTTGTCCCTGGGTGGGATCTGATCCCGAAATGTTGGGATTTGTGGCAGTTTTTATTGTTTTAGTTCAAATCTAGATTTTTTTTCACTCACTGTCAGGGGTTTAAAATGGCTTTAAATTCAAGAGTTGAACTGAAGCAAATCCAAAGGGATTTGGGGCTTTATGGATATGTTATGGATAATTTATAATGGAATAAAGTTCATATTACATAAAATTTATGTTGAGTATAATTTATGTGTTTATATTAAGCAAAAAGTATATTATACAAAATATAGATTATATTGAATAAAATCTGTATAACGTAGAATAGACATTATATAAAATTCATATCAAAAATATCTATGACATGTAAATATAATATTTTTTAAACTATACAAAATAATGTTAAAAATATATAAAATTTATTTTATTTACAAATTATGTGCTATAAAATTTAGGGTATAAAATTTCTGTGTTATAAAATTCATAGTTGAATAATTTCTGTGCTATAAATCTATATTAACAAAAGCTATATGAAATTATATATATTTAATTATAATATATTTATTATATAATTATAATAGAATATATTATAATATATGGAGGTTATTTGATATGGAATTTACTTTATATGCTGTTGAAGTTATAAAGATTTATGTATTATAAATTATTACATTTATATTATAAACATGATATATAATATTGCATGCAATTACCGTATATTAAATTCTATAATATATAAATTGAAGTGTATAAATAATAGTGATTATAGGCAATATTTTATAGCATTATTTGTAATATTTCCAATATTTAATATCATTAATAACACATAAATTAAACCTATGTAATAAATAGAAATTTATATCTATTTTTAGCTGGTTTTTTCCCTGCTGGGCTCTTTTATCCCTTTCAAATCCCAACTCCTTAAAAACCCCTGGAAACCCCTGGGAACACTTTGTCTCACAACCCAGCAATTCCCTCCTCTCATCCCTTATTTTTGTTCCACCTTTTCTCTTCCAGAAATTCCACTTGGAGCTGGGACAGAACCTCCTCCAGGAAGGAGCTGCTCTGCCTGTCCCTACACTCCCAACAACTCCAGGCCCCTGGACTGGGAATTTTCCTCCCCAGTCCCCAAAACCTCTCAGAATTCCCATTATTTCCCCCCTTTTTGTCGCTGAATTTGGGGCTGGAAATGTCTAAAAAGCAGAACACAAAAGGTAAGACGTGACAGGATCAAACCTCCCCTTTTCCACCCGGCCCAGTGCTGGTGATTCCCAAGTTTTTTAATTGGGAAAAGGCCTCGTTCCTGCCCTGTTCCCTGGGGAGCCTCTGGGGCCCCTCTGACAGCTCCTTGTCACTGTCTCGGTGACATCCCAGGACCTTCTGGGCTCAGTGACATTTTTAGGAGCATTTCAACTCCCCGCTCGGACAGCTGTGACTTCCAGGCTCTAATGGGAATATCTCAGCCTTTCCACAGGCAGCAGGAGTGAAAAGAGCAGGAAAAAATGGGGATATTGAGGGAAAAAATAACAGCTGGGAAGTGGCAGAGCTGGACTTTGTGGGTTTTTTCGGGATCCCAGTGGTGAAATCCCATTGCTGGGCCTGGATTTAGGGAGTGCTTTGGTTCCTTATGGATTAATTCTCCCCAGATTTGGTTGTGTTTTCCACAGAATTTGGGATTTTAAGACAGGATTCCTCCTTGGAGTGGCTCATGGGAGCCCCCTCCTAGGAGTCCAATCAAGGAATGAGCCTAGATTTGGGGTGGGAAGGCTCAGGCCTTGGAAAAACATTTCCCTCTTGGAAAAACACCTCAAATGAACCCTCTCCAAGCCTTTTTTTCCTTGGATGTGGCACCAGGAGCAGTTTTCTCCCTCCAAACCCACCTTTCTCTGCCACCTCAGAGCTGATTCCAGGGGATTCTTTATGTGGAATATTAATTCCAGAGGGTGTTTGTGTGTCGGGAGGTCACATTTTCTCTGTATTTGCACCGACTAATTAATAATTTAAGGCTCCTGAGTTGACAATTCTCGTCCTTTCCCTCCTGGAAGAGCTTTTGTTCTCTATGCATAAAGTGGTTATTTCCAGAGGCTTTGTCACAGAATTGCTGCCGACCTGAGGAGCCCTGAGCTGGATCCAGGGAATTAGTCCTGAAAATTGGGATATGGGATCATTTGGGAGTGGTTTTCAATGGTTGTGTTGGAGTTTGAGCCCTTGGAATCATTTAAGGAATTGAGGAATGGAGTCGGTTCCATGTGCTGAGGGAAAGTACCACCTGGCAAAGGAATTGAGGGGTCTGGGAGGGGAAAAACAAGGGGGAAACTGAGGGAAAAGATGGGAAGTTGAGGGAAAACATTGGGAAGTTGTTCTTTTGAAGGAATTCAGGCTCTGGCCAGAGGGAAAATCTGGCTTTTCCTGAGCTGGGGAAGGAGCTTTTACTGGCACAGGGAAGAATCTTTTCCCAACCCAAGGAAGGATCTTTCCCTTCCCACAAAAATGCAAATTCTGAGCTCTTGAGTCCTGGCGGCCGCGTTTGAAATTCCGTCCCTTCCCGGGGAGCCCCTGGTGCCAGCAGATCCCATTAAGGATTCCTGGGAGCACATTCAGGGCCATATCCAGCGGGTTTGGGGTTGGCTCAGGCGCATAATTTTTGCATGAGAAGTGTCTGAACTCCGGGAGGATTTGGGGCCGGAGCAAAGCAGCCAGAGAGGGAATGTAGAAGGAGCTCCCTGCCCTGGGAATCCCAGCACTTCCAGCTGGGAATAGGCACCTCCCAGGGCTCAGGAGCCTCTTTAATGTCCTGGGTGATGATTTGGGATCAGTCTGGACAAGGGGATGGAGGCACCTTCAGGATGGCACCGAGTTGGGCGGGATGTGGGAAGGGACAGAGGGATGGGCCAGGCTGGATCCGTGGGATCCTGGAATTCTGGGATTCCTTCCCCAGCATCCTCTGGCTGTTCTACTGTGAAAGTTTTGGGGGAAAACATCGTTAATTCCCCCTGCTGAGATGAGGTTGGAGCTCTTTGGAAGATGAAGGGCTGGAATGGGGAGTGACGTGTCGGGGGTGGGAATGTGGCTCCAGCCAGGGGGCTTTGAGGGATTTATCCTCTCAGAATCCAGGGCTGACCTTTCCATCATTCCCAGGGTTCTGTCACTGTGTTTGGAGCTGTGGGGGAGGAAAAGCTCCATCAATGTCTGGGAGTCAATGGGGCGTCTCCAACCCACGTCCCGCTTATTTACAGGAGGGGAGGGGATGCACCAGCAGCTCTGGGATATCAGGAGTGTCGGTGGGGATGGAGCACGAGGGCCGGGACACAGCCAGGGACACCGGAGGGGCTCTGCAGGAGAACTGGGGGGTGTGATGCCTCAAATCGTGGGGACTTGCCAAGGAAAAGGGATCTGGGTGTGGTTTACTGGGACAGAAATGGTGGGAACTGGTGATTCAGATCTCAGGAGGGAACAGGTGTCATGGAATCTCTGGGGAGTCCTGGAATTATGGAGGTTGGAAGAGCCCCCTCAAACAATGGGATTTGGTGTCTGAGGGGACTTTTCCAGCCTTAATAATTCCATGACTCCCTGGAAAGGGGGTGGTGGTGCCAAATGGGATCATTCCAAACCCCCAGGTCCTGTTTTGGTCCCCTCCAAGGCCCTTCCTGAGCCCTAAACCACCATACTTTATCCCAGAAAACCACAGCAACATCCATTTTCCTTCTTAAAACCTGGAATTAGACCTGCCTGGCAGGAAATCCCCCTGGGAATGGCTGGGGATGTGCAGATTTATGTGACCTTTTGGATGTCAGTGATGGCTCGTCTCCGTTTATGGGTCTCTTGGAGCATCCAAACATTCCCTGGGAGCTCCTGGAACACAAACTGCTGGATCTTCATTCCCATTTATCAGTCTGGATGCCACTGGTGTCTCCAGGAGGAGGAAATTGGTATCCAAGGGCTGCTCCAGAGGCTCCTTAACTCTTTGCTGCTGGGATCAGGGGGAGGTTTGATGTGGGAATGAGGGGTGGGAATGGTCATTGTTCATCCCAGTCTCTGCTCTGGAGGATCCCAGGGAACGGCTGGAGCTGTGACAGGGGAGGGTTTAGGCTGGATTTCGGGATAAATCCAACCCCCAGGGGTTGGTGGGACCCTGGAACTGCTCCCCAGGGAAGGAGGAGGCTCCAAACCTGCCAGAGCTCATGGAAAGGCTCTGAAAAGTTGGGATTTTGGGAATTAGGGAGAGTCCTGAGCAGGGCCTGGAGCTGGACTTTCCATATTCCAGCAGTCATGGAGGATTTGGACAATGCTCAGGTGCTGGGATTTTGGGATTAGTGGGATTTGGGGGTCCACGTTCTCCTTGGCACAGTTATTTAGGACTTTTCCTCTCCTTTTCCCACAGATCCTTCGGGATTTATCTTTGATGTTCAATCCAACACTGTGATGGCCCAGGGAGGGACCTTTGAGAACATGAAGGAAAAGGTAAAGGAGCCTTTGGAATCTTTATTCTGGACAAATCATCTCCCACAGCCCAAATTCCAGCCACTTTTCCATGTTTTTCCCCCCAGATTGGAGCTGTCCGAGCGATTGTTCCCAACAGGAGCAACAACGAGATTGTCTTGGTCCTGCAGCACTTTGACAACTGTGTGGATAAAACAGTCCAGGCCTTCATGGAAGGTGGGAATTCTGGAATTTGGGATGGAATTTGGGGTGTGGAAGGTTCATCCCATCTTTGTGGACAGGGATTTGATGCCCAAACCAGTGAAATGGCAGAGATTTTGGGAGATTTTTTTTCCTCAGAAACGGGGATTTTTCCCCCGGAAAATGGGACTTTCCCCCCCCCCCAAGAGTGGGATTTTTCCCCTGTATCCCAAGGAGGCAACATCTCAACTGGGAATTCCCAAAGCCCAGCTCAAACCCCTCCTTTAATTCCATCAACCAGGAGATTTGAAACTTGGTTTTCCAGATGTGGAAGCACCTCCAAGTGTCTGGGAAGGACCTAGAATGCTCCTTTTCCCACCTCTCATCCCTGTTTTCCTTTACAGGGAATGCCAGTGAGGTGCTGAAGGAATGGACTGTGACAGGCAAAAAAAAGGTACCACTGCTTAAATATTCCCTACAACCTTTGGAATTTGGGGGATCCAGTTGAGAATGGTGGGAAAGGGAATCCCAAGGGGAATTTGAGCTGCACCTTGTGGGGACCTGGCACAGAAATTCCCTGTTTTATTTTGGGATTCTCATGAGATTTCCCATGAGATTCCTATGATTTTCCATGGCATTCCTGTGGAATTTTCCAGCCAAAATTCCCTTCAGGAATCACAGCTAACATGTTTTTTTTTCCCCCCAAAATTCCCAGAACAAAAAGAAGAAACCCAAACCCAAACTTCCCAGTGGCTCCAGCCCTGCCCTCCCAGGCCCTGGAAAACCAGTTTCCCCCGGAGAGGAGACCCCGGGAAACTGGGAGAAAGGGGGAATGAATGGATTCCACGTGAACGGCTGCGCCCAGGACACAGAATCCGTGGATTCCCTGAGCGAGGGCCTGGATGGGATGTCAATGGATGGCAGGGAAGTGGATGGTCAGTGCTGGAAAACTGGGAATGGGAACAGTGGGGAGGGGCTGAAGGGCATTTTAGGGGCCTTTCCTTGGGTTTGGGCCTAAATCCTGATTTTCTGGTGGGTTTTTTGGGGGATGTTTTTGGGTCCTAAGTCCCAATTTCTCCAGGTGTTTTTTCAGCACAGCCTTGATTTTCTGGGAGGGCTTTTCCTTGGTTTTGGATCCCAAATCCTGATTTTAGCTGGATTTTTTGGGCTCAGAGTTTGCCTTTCCCCAGCAGAGCCGAGCCTAAGGAATGGACTGTCTGACCCGGAACCCCCAAGGCTCCCTATTTCCCCCCCCAGGGCTCTGCCCACCTCCCTCCCCGACCCCCGGGAAGAGGCTCCAGTGTCACCCCCTGGCAGGAAAATGGGTAAGGACACAAAACCTCGGGAATGCGGAGGGATCGGAGGGTTTGGAGCAGGTCCTGGAGGAGGAGAGGCCTTGGGAGCTGGGCTTGGTTATGCCAGACTGGGAGGGGAACTCCTCAATCTGTAAAATATGTCAGATATCCATAAAAATACAGGAAAAGCTGCTCAAGCCTTGGATAATTGAGGGAAAACCATAAACCTATGGATTCGTGGAATGGTCTGGGTTGGGAGGGGCATTAAAGATGATCCAGTACTACCCCCTGCCCTGGACAGAGGCACCTCCCATAGTCCAGGTTCTTTCTCCTCCTCCACCCAGCACAGCAGAAATTCCAGCACTTTCTCTGGAGCAGGGAGAGCTCATCCCTTCCCCCCCACATCCTATCACACCCCGGGGCTGTTCCTGAGAACCTGTGAAGGGTCAGGCTGAGGCTGTGACAACGAGTGACAACAAGTGACAGCCCTGGAGGGTGTTCCCCCCCACCTTTTTGGGGTGTTTTGTCCAAATCTGAGATGTGACAATAACAGGGAGGGACAGGAGGGACCTGGAGACCCCCCAGTGACCGGGGAGGTTGTGCTGGGGGGGATCGGGGGCGGAGTTCAGGGAATGGTGGAACAAGAGCCATAATTTCACTTGGCAGGAGCCAAACTCTGCCCCCAGGACCTGAAAAAATGGGTCCTGTCACCTCCTGGTGGGAGGATTTTCATCCCTTGGAGAGTCCAGACATTCAATCCCAGAGAAATCATGGATTTCCCATCCCTGGCAGTGTCTCAGGCCAGGTTGGAGCCACCTGGGATAATGGGAGATGTCCCAGTGGAGGTGGAACTGGATGAGCTTCAAGGTCCCTCCTGTTCCAAGGTCCCAAACTGTTCCATAATTCCATGAAGTTCCCTTCCTCAAACAAACAGTTGGTCTCCCTTGTGCTGGGCTTTGCAGCAGCCTGGGCTTTGATCATCTCCAGCCTAAACCCAGCTCAGGGCTGCATTTGATCCCTGCCATATTTTTGGAACACCCCTTCCCATGCCAGCAGGAAGGATCCAGGGCTGGAATTGCCCATTCCCTCCCGTTCCAGGGTCGAACATCGAGAAGTCGGTGAAGGACCTGCAGCGCTGCTCCGTGTCCCTGGCGCGCTACCGGGCCCTGCTCAAGGAGGAGATGGACACGTCCATCAGGAAGATGAAGCAGGTCTTTGCTGAGCTCCAGAGCAGGTGGGTGGGAATCTGAGTGTGGATCCTGCTCCTGGGATGGCTGGATTTGGTTGTCCCGGGGGGTTTTGGCTACACCACCCGCTGGGAGAGTCCCAGGATGGTGGGAGGTGTCGCTGCCCATGGAACCAGATGGGCTCGAACGTCCTTCCCAGCCCAAAACATTCCATGGTTCCATGGTTTTCCCTGAATTATTGAGCAGCTCTTCCTCTTTATTTGCATGGGATCATGGAACAGTTTGTGTTGGAATCATGTTTAAAAGGCATTTTCCTTCCCTGGGGGCTCCAGGAGCTGGAAAGGGACAAAGACAAGGGGTGAGGGGCTTCTGTCTGGAAAAGGGGAGATTTAGATGGAATTTTGGGGTGGCTTTTCCGGAAGATTTCCCATCCCTGGGAGTGTCCCAGGCCAGGTTGGATCCCCTGGGATAGTGGGAGGTGTCCCTGCCCACAGCAGGGCATGGGACTGGACAAGCTTTGATGTCACCAGGGAGGTCTAAAAACACATGGAAAGTCTTGTTTCCGCATTTTAATCCAGGTTTAAACTATGCCCCCCGTGTGTAATTAGTGCTGGGGTTTAATTGGGGCTGGGTTTGTGCTGGGGATGATGTTTGGAGCAGCTGATTGAACCCAGCCCTGAGAAACTGTACAAATATTGGGTTTGGGGGAAGAAAATATCCATTAAACAAGAAAATATCCATAAAACCCTGCCTTGGGTTGACAAGGAGCTGAAATTCTGCTCCCACATCCCAGGATTTCAGCAGCTCTTGGTGTCAAAAGCTGTTTGTGTCAAAAACCTGACAGTTTTAAATTATTAAAACCAAGAATTTAAAGCCTTTTAGCCAGTTTTGGCTGCTCATTGTGGCCTTGTCCTTGTGCTCCTGCAACATTCCCACTGGGAAGTACTTCCCTGAAGGAAGTGTTTGGGTTTTTTTCCAGGCTTAAAATCAGCTGAAAATCATTCAAAAATGGGAATAAATGAGTCTGGAACTTCCCTGAGGGTTTGGGTTTAAGGTGCCCAGGGGGTTTTGGGGTCTTTGGGCTGAGCTTGGAGAATTCCCAGAGGGAATTTGAGCCTTTTTCCAGCTATATTGTCTATATTATATAATTATATATATTGACATACATTATTATATATAATACACAGAATATATTATACTTTTGATAATATACCTTATAATTGTCTGTACTGTGTTATTATCTATATTGTAAAATATTGACTGTATTATTACCAAAATTCTGTATTATTAGAGTGAGGGTTTAAGGATTTTTTAACCTCTCCACACAAATTTCACATGTAAAAACCTTCTCCCAGGTCTGGAAAACATCCTTCTCTCCGTTAACTGGGATTAATCCTGGTTTTTATTCCTGGCTAACAGGGAATAATCCTGGGAACAGGATTAATTAATTAAGGCTGGGAATGGCTAGGAATTAATTAATAAGACCACATTCCCCCCTCCTCCCCCAGCTCCCCGAATTCCTGCCCTTTCCAGGGGGCACTGGGGCACCTATGGGTGCTGCAGATCCAGGTGTGGCCACTCTGGGAATTTCTGGGAGCAGGGAGAAGCCTCATTCCCGACACTGCCCCTTCCCTGCCCTGGAAAAAGGCAGGAGGAGGGAGCCATAAATCACCAGAAGCAGCCAAATGTCAGAGCTGCTGTTCCAGGGAATTGTGGAGATTGATCCCCCTCCCTCCCAGGGAAGGGGGGTTGGTATTTCAGTGCCTCAGACAGGGACTAAATTAAACATTCTGCCCATTTCCAATGCTTTTCCCTCAAAAAGGTGAGGGATGAAGGGCTGACCCCGCTGTCCCCTGGTGGCTCTGAGCGGGGAGCAGGGACAGGAGGGTTTGGGCTTTTGTAGTCAGGAATGAAAAGGGAAATGAACCCAATTAAAGGGCTGGATTTGAATTCTTGACTCACCTGGAGCAGTGGGAACCAGGAATGGGGGTAGAGAGGGCTTAGGGGGGCCGGGGTCTGTCTGGGAGCCAGTTCCTGCACAAAGCCAGACTGGGGGGACTGGGATTCCTTCGGGGTTTGTTGGTACCTGAGGGAATGGGTGGGAAAGGCTCTGGAGTGGGAGCAGAGAGATGTGCTGATCCGGGGGGCTCTGAGATGGTTGCGCCTTACCTGGGGGGCTGTGCCTCACCTGAGAAATCCCTGGCTCACCTGAGGGATATGAGGTTACAGAGGTGGGCTCAGGGTGACCTGAGGGGGCTCTGGGGCTGTGCCCTGCTCAGGTGTCCCTTGAGTGTCCCCTGCGTGTCCCAAAGGGTTAGGGTTAGGGCCCTGTGGGGCTCCAGGTGCCCTGTGGGGCTCACAGTTCCTACTCCCCAGTTCATCCTCCTGCCCCCAACTTCGCCCCCAGCTCTCTGCTCCCAGTTCCTGCTCCCACCTCTTCCTTGTCCCAGTTCCTGTTCCCCAATTTCTTCTGCTCCCCAATTCCTCCCTCTCTCCCCTCTCCCCTTCCTATTCCAGCCCAATCCGGGGCTCTCCGGGCACTTCCCGCGGTTCCAGCTCCACCTGCCGGTGTGTCCCGGCTGGATCCTCCTCCCGGAGCCTTTCCCTGCCCTCTCCAGCACTAAATCTTTTCCCTGTTTTCCACAGCCTCATGGACCGAGAGGTGGCTTTGCTGGCCGAGATGGACAAAGTGAAGGCAGAAGCAAGTAAGGGACTGTTCCTGGAGGGGTTTTACAGGATTTCCCTCCTGTTTCCATCATTCCCAAACACCTCAAGACTCCATCACACCTCCCCAGAGGGTGGAAATTCCCGAAATCCTGAGAGTCCTGAGGATGGAAACAGCTTTTCTGCTCACTTTTAGGGTCCCTTCCAACCTAAACTATTCCAGAAAATTCCATGACATTCCCTTCACGGTTTCTCCTATATCCCACCTCTCAAGATATGGGGGATGGTGGGATTTCCCCAAAAGTACATGGGACAAATCTTATGAAAAAGATCCAAATTCCAGAGGCGGCAGAGGGACAGAGCTGCTCCCAGCGTCCCTCCTGGAGCTTCCACCTCTGGTTTGGTGCCTGTTTGGAGCTGGAATTATCCCAGGGAGGGTCTGGGGGGTCAGAGGGATGGTTTTTCCCTGATCCAGGGCTGTTTTCCAGTGGAGATCCTGGTGGGGAGGCAGAGGAGGGCAGAGGCCTTGCGGAAACTCACGGAAGGGGCTGCGCAGATGTCGGAGGAGCAGCTGCTGGAGCTCAGGGCTGACATCAAGGTGGGCCCTGGGGGGGCACCTTGGATTCCAAACACGTTTGGATTCCAAACAGAATTTAAAATGGTTTTGTAAAATCCTGATTTCACCCCAACACCTGGGGAAAGTTCTGCATTCCCTAAATTCCCTGAAACCCCTCTTGTCCTGAGCTGAACCAGGAGGGTCTCCCCTGTCCAGAACAGAACCAGGAGGATCTTCCTGTTCCCATTCCCAGCCCAAATCCTCCCCCTTTTTCCCTGCTTTTGCAGCACTTTGTGAGCGAGCGCAAGTACGACGAGGAGCTGGCCAGGGCCGGCAGGTTCACCTGCGACTTGGAGGGGCTCAAGAGGAGCATCACCTGCTTCGGCCAAGGTGGGGCTGGGGGCTCCTGGGACCCCCGTGCTGGGCTCACTCACCTGAGACCCATCTGCTCCCCAGAGTATCCTGTCCAGTGTCCCCGTGATCCCAGCCCCTCTGACCCCTCCCCTGCTGTCTCTGTTTCAGTGTCCCACCCCAAGACCAGCTATTCCAGCCGTTCCCGCTGCAGCTCCGGCCCCCCCGGGGCCCCCCTGGGCCTCCCTAGTGCCTCCCCCACCCCCAGCACGGCCGGGAAACCCCTGGGACCCCTGGAGGGGGCTCTGGGGGTCACAGTGGGGGACCGGCCCCGGCCCCCCCGAGAGGTGGGTCTGGAGAGGGGATGGGGGGTTCTGGGGGTCCCACACCCTGTCCGGGGAGGGTCTGGAGGGTTCCCTGGATAGATTGACCCCATGGATTTGGGGTTCAGGGGAGGGGGCTGTTTTAGGGGGGTCCAGGATTTGGGTGTTCCCAGAGTGGGATTTGGGGGTCCAGGAGAGGGGGTTTTGGGGGTGGGTCCCTGTTCTTACCTCCCCCTCCATTCCCAGCCTTCCCAGCGGATCCGGAGGGCGGGAGCAGGACCCCGAGCCCCGACCCCGCGGCACAATGGCCCCCCTGGGCCCCCCAACAGCGGGACCCAGCCTGGCCCCCGTGAGCCCCCAACCCCGGGCCCCCCCTCAGCCCCCCGAGGGGGGCTCCCCCCACGGAGACCCCGCAGGAGCCGTACTGAGAGAGCGAATTCCTGAGGAAAACTCCGGGATCCCGCCGGGGGGGGGTCCCAGCCACGTTTACAATTCCCGTTCTGTGCCATTTTTCCCCTTTTTTCCCCCTTTTTCCCCCCTTTCTCTCCCCCATCCTGGTCTGTTCCGTGTTGTCCCACTGGGATTTGGGGGTCCAGGACCCCCCAGTGCTATCATCCCTTCCACCTCCCTTTTTCCTTCCTCTCCATCCCAAAAATCCCTCGCGCTGGAAGCGAGGAGGAGTGGGGAAGGAGGAGGGGGCTCTGACCCCCCCCAGGATCTGGAATGTTCTCCTCTGGGAACTGGGGAGTCCCCTCTGTCTCCCCCAAATCTGGGATGTCCCCTGAGACCCTCTGGGATCTGAGGTGTCACCTCTGTGTCCCCCCAGGCTCTGGAATGTTCCCTGTGGGATCTGGGGTGTCCCCTCTGTGACTAGGGGGGTCCTCTCTGTGTCCGCTGGGATTCGGGGGGTCCCCTCAGCTGCACATTTGGGGTTTTTCCCTAGATTTTCTTTAGGGAATTTCCTTCATTCCCATGCCAGTTCCTGCCCCCCCCCTCTAATCCCCATCACAGCAACACCCAGGAGCAAATCCCAGACATTCCTGGGAACAGGGACAGTAAATCCACACGGGGAAGGGCTGGGAGGGGTCCCCAACGTTGCTCCCCACCACACACACACTTTTTCCATGTTTTTTTTCCAAGTTTGATTTTTTGGTTTTTTTTTTTCTTGAATTAATTAAAACTTCAGAACAAATTAAATGAATGAACTGTTGAGCTTTAAAAATGGTGGTTTTTTGGGAGGGGGGAGGAATTCAAGGATGGGGGTTTGGGGGGGTGTCTGTGTGTGTCCCCCCCAGCTCACCTGGGCCAGGTAAAGTGGGAGGGGACCCCAATATCTTTGGAGGGGGTGCAGTTAGCTCCTGGGGTGCCTCAAGTGGCCCCTCCCCAGGGGTATCAAGGACTTTATTGGAAGCAGTTCGGGATGGAGGGGGCGGGCACAGGGGAGTCCCAACCCCACCCACTGCCAAACTCGGACCCCTGGGGACCCCAAACCCCCCTCACCCCCCTCACTGCTGGGCCAGCTTGGCTGCCTCGGCCTTGATGAGGGCAATGAGATCCTGGTTGATAAGGAAGACGAAGCGCAGGCTGGCGATCTGGGGAGACAAAGTGGGGCTTGGTGGGACCCCTGGGACCCCCCAGGACCCCCGGGACTCCCCGGGACCCCCCTGCCCCACCTCGACCACAGAGTTGTTGTTGAGCTTCCACTTGTTGCCCCCTAGGACGGGGCGGCCGTCGATGTAAATGGGGCGCCGGCCCTCGTTGGCGATGAAGAAATCTCCGTTGTTCTTCAGCTTGATCACCCCTGGGGGGGATTCCAGGGATTCAGAGGATTCAGGAAGATCCAGGGGAAAGGGGATGTGGGGGCAGGAGGAGGCCAGGAACGGCCCCCAAAGAAGAGCCTGACCCCCAAGAGGGGAGAACGGAGGGGGGCTCTCGGGGGGGGTTTCTGTCAAGGGGGTCCCTGATCCTGAGAGGGTCCTTGGGGCTGGAGGAGGACCCCAGGGTTGGGGGGGTCCAGAGGGGGCAGGAGGGGGCTGCAAATGGCCCCCAGAGCCTGAGCAGAGGAACCTCCCCCTTGTGGGGGCCCCAGGTTTGGGGGGTGGGGAGTTTGGGCTTGGGAACACCTGGCAGGTAAACCCAGTTAGGAAAGGGGGGGAAACAGCCCCCTGACCCCCCCCAGAGCGCCCCCAACTCCCCTAAAGCCCCCCCAGCCCCACCTTGTTTGCGGGAGATCTTCCAGGCCGGGCCCTCCAGCGCCAGGTCCACATCGATCTGGTTGTCCTTGGTGGCCCTGCCCAGGGTGATCTGGGGGGGTTGAGGGGTGTCTTTGGGAGGATTTTGGGGAGGTGGGGATATTTTGGGGTGTCCCAGCTCCGGATCCACCTCCTGGGAGTGCATGAGGTACTGGGAGTGGTTTGGGGGTGTTTTACCTCTCGGGAGCGCATCAGGTACCGCACCATCCGCCCCCGCAGCACCGCCAGGGTCTGGCTGTCGAAATCTGGGGAGCTCATCCCTGAAATGGGGGGACAGGGGGTCAGGGAGGGACACACAGACACAGAGGAACAGAGGGACACTGGAAGTCAGTGGGACACAGAGACACGGGGGGACAGAGGGACATCAGGGACACACAGGGACATGGGGGGGGACAGAGGGACATGGGGGGACAGTTGGGACACCCCACCTGTGATGGAATCCACCAGCACCTGCCACTTGTGCAGCTCCTGCTCCAGCTGCCGGATCTCCCGTTTCTGCCGCCGATCCGCCACGGTCAGTTCTGGGGGGGGGCAAAGGGGGTCCTGGGGGGCCAGGGGCTACCTGACCCCTCCCCCAGGGATCCTGGGGGTTTAGGGAGGCTCAGGAGGGTGGGAGACACTCACCATGCTCCAGCACCTCGTCCCGCACGTCCCTGCGCAGGAGAAGGGGGGGGTGGGATGGTGTGATGCCCCCTGGGACCCCAGACCTCCCAAAAATATCATTGGGGCTCCCTGGGACACCCTGAACCCCCCAGGGGGCGACCTGTCTGCCTCCCAGCCCCCCTAAACAGCCCTCAGCTCCCTCAACCCTCCCTCAGTCCTCCCGAACCCTCCCTTGAGCTCCCTGTGCCCCCCAAACCTTCCCTTCACCCCCCAGTCCCCCCAAACTCTCCCTTGAGCCCTCCCAAACTTCACCTGAGCTCCCTGGTCCTCCCTGCCCCCACAAAAAACCCTTCCCTTCGTCTCCCAGCCCCTCTCTTGACCTCCTATCCCCTCCTGCTCCCCCAACGCCGCCCCAAACATCCCCAAGCCCCCCTACCTGAGTTTCCCGTCATCCACCATCTCCTCGGCATCCGAGAAGTTCAGCACTTGGTCCCCCTTGGGCAGGGGCTGCACTGGGGGGTGAGAAGGGGGGGTGAGGGGCTGGTGACCCCCCAGTGCCCCTCAGGTACTTCCCAGGACCCCCTCAAGCCCTCCCAGGCCCCCCTCACCTGTCTGGTCCTGCAGCAGGTGGTACTGGCGCAGGAGCTGCCAGTGCAGCTGCAGGGCCTTGGGGGTCCTTGAAGGGTAAAACACCTCGGGGTGTCGGAGCAGCAGGTCCTGGAAGGTCTCCAGGGATGGCTGGGGAGTCTGGGGAGGACAGAGAATATGAGGGGGGCATGGGAGGACACTTTGGGACAAGAGGGGAGATGTAGAAACCCAAGGGGACAGGGAGGGATGTGAGGGAACACAACAGGAAAGTCCACAAAGGGACAGTTGGGAACCCCCCACTGTCACCAATCCCACCCTGATGAGCAGCTGAGGGTGTCAGGGGACATTTGGGGACACATTTGGGGCCACTCACCGAGGGGACCCTGGTGAGCAGCTGCTCCTCAGCTTTGCTGAACAGGACCTTGCTCTGCACGGCAGCCACGGCCTCGGGGTGCAGCGACCGCATGGCCTGGCAGGCCAGTCTGGGGGACCTGGGGGTGAGACCCCCAGGGAACCCCAGGGTGGGGGAGATTCCCCAGAGGCCCCCAAGGACAGCCCAGATACGAGACCCCGCCAAGGACAGGTGAGATGCCCCAAGGACTGCCCAGACCTCCAGGGAGGGCTGAGATGCCCTCCAGGGACACCTGAAACCACTCCCTGGGGACATCCTGGTTCCTCTGGGGACACCTGAGACCTCCCAAGCCCCCAAGGACCCCTGAGCCCCTCTCACTTGCAGATGACGGGGTCATAGAGCAGCGCTCCTGAACCTCCCTCAGGGAGCAGGGACCACCCCATAACCCCCTAACCCCCTAGAGCCCCCCAGGACCCCTGGTCCTCCCTCACTTGCAGATGACGGGGTCGTAGAGTAGCGCGTACCAGCGCTCCTGGATCTCCCTCAGGGTGAACCGGCAGCTGAACTTCACTCCCAGGTGAACTGAGGTGAGGTCGTTGGTCTGGGAACACCCTCAGATCAGGGGGGAGGCCTGGGGGGTGTCCCCAAACCCCCCCAGGTGCAGGGGGTCCCTTGAGCCCCCCCAGCCCACCTGCAGCACGGCATTGATGAGCAGCAGGTCGTCAGCAGGTTTCCACCGTCCCAGATCCCGCGGCACTGCTGGGCTTTGTTTGCTCTTCTTGAGCCTCTTGGGCAGCCCGGGGGGGGGCCCGGGGGCCGCAGGGGGGGGCACCGCCCTCGACACCTGGTGGGGAGGGTATACGGGTTTAGAGGGGTCTCTGGGGGTCCCCAGGCTGCCGGGATGTCCCCAGTGACTTCAGGATGTCCCCAGCAGCCCTGCAGGTGGAGGGGTTCCCAGGCTGGGGGTCATGGCGGGGGGCATAGGGGTCTCTGGGGGCTCCCCAATGGCTCCTGAATGAACCTGGATGGCCCCAGTGACCCCAGGATGGTCCCCAGAACACCTGCCCTGGGACTCCCCCATTGGCCTCAGGGTGTCCCCAATGTCCCTGTGCTGTTCCCAGTCCCTGCCCAGCCCTGACCTTCCTCCTGTCCCCCGGAGGGGGGTCAGGGCCGGGCCGGGGTGGGGGCTCCGGGCCCCCCTTGGCGCGGCTTGAGGACTTGGCCAGGCTGCTCTCAACCAGCTCGTCGTCGAACTTCTTCCTCTTGATGAACCTGCCGGGGGGCCACAGAGGGGCACAGACATGGCACCGGACCCCCCTGTGCCCACACCCTGCCTGGGGCCCCCGTGTCCCCCCATGTCCCCCACCCCCTGTCACATCACCCCCAGTGTCCCCTCGTTGCGGCTCACTCTCAGACCTCCAGACCCCTCCCAGACTCCCCAAGACCCCCAAAGGCCCCCGTACCTGGAGGAGCTGCAGCATTTGGGGACAGTCCCCAGGGGACCTCTCCAGTTGCCCCTCGTTGTGGTTCATTCTCAGCGCCCCCGACCCCTACCAAGACTCCCCCAGCCCACCCCCAGTACCTCCGTACCTGGAGGAGCTGCGGCGTTTGGGGACAGTCCCCGGGGGGGGGGGCGGGCCCCTTTTGGTTCCCCCCAGGGACTCCTCGTCCTCCGAGCGACTCGTGGCCATGGGGTGTCCTGGGGGGGTTGCTGGGGGTCTCTGGAGGGGACACAGCAGGTAGGTGGGTCACCCAGTGCCTCCGCCCGGGGCTGTCACACCCCTGGGGTGGAGAGGGGTTCTGCCACACCGCGAGGGGCAGATTGGGGGGTGGGGGCCATGAGAGGACAGGGTGTGACACCACGGGGGGGGGAATAGGGCACAACCCGCCGCCCGGGGGGGACTCGGCCCGGGCCCCATGCCCCTCCCGCCAACCCCAGCCACGTGTACCCCCCAGAACCCCTCACAGACCTCCCCAACCTCTCCGGACCCCCCACTCCCCCTCAGGCCTTACCAGCCCCGGCATCCGCGGGCCGCCATGGCCACTTCCCTTCAGGAAGCCCACTGACGTCACTGAAGCCGCGGAGGCCGCCGCCTTGTTAGAAGTTCCTCCTTTTCCTTTGTGGCGTGACGCCATCTTGACTAAGGGCAAAGCCGCTCCTGCTGCGTTCTGAGCCGGACGGCAGGCCGGAGGCCACCGGGTCCAATTCACGGGGCTGCGAACGGGACATGCCCCCTTATCCCGGCAGACATAGCTTGTTCTGGCGGTTGAAGCTGCCGTTCCCATCATAGTGGCACCACAACCACACTTATCATGGCGGCTGCCCGCAGCCATCATGGCGGCCGCCCGCAGCCATCATGGCGGCTGCCTGCAGCCATCATGGCGGCCGCCCGCAGCCATCATGGCGGCTGCCCGCAGCCATCATGGCGGCTACCGTCATGGCCTCACGGCACCCACGACCTCCACTTATCATGGCGGGCGCCCTCACTCATCAGAGGGGTTTCGCGGCCCCGCCTGTCACGGGGTCCTGGAACTTCCCGATCGATCCGATCAAATTTATTCGACCTAATTAGTAAACCTGTGTAGTTTGGCTGCTGGAATATCCACTGGCTCTTGTGTCTGAGCCAGGAACCACATGAGCCCCCAGTGAGCCAGGGGCCAACTTAAGGGCCATTTTTAGGGGTTCTTACAGCCCCTGATGAGCCAGGGGCTGTTTTAGGGGTTCGCACCAACCCCCCAATAACTCAGGGGCCAGTTTAAGGGCTGTTTTAGGGGCTCCCCTCAGTCCCCCAATGAACCAGGGGCAGTTTCAGGGGTTCAGAGCCCCCCACCCTCACCCCCCACCATGACCGTCCCCAGGCTGTGAAGGACTCAGGCCCTATGGGGAGACAGCACCTTTTATTGAGGTGAACATTGCTGTGGGGCTGAGCTGAGCCCTGGGGTGAAGACCCTGGTGTGAGGCCAAACCCTCCATGTGGGGCTGAAGTAACCCCTGGGACCAAACTGACCCTGTGGGACCGAAGTGCCCCATGGGCCCGATGACCCAATCCCATGACGAACATTCCCAGGAGCTCCAGCACAGCCAGTGCCTTGCTGGGACCTTCCCAGGGCACGGCCAGGGCGGGAAATCCATGTCCTGTGTTCCATATTCCGTGGCCTACATCCCAGGTTCCGTGTCCCAGACTCTGTGTCCATGTCCGTGTCCCCTGTTCCTGCCACCATCCCCAGAGCACAGCCAGGGCAGACAATCTCATGTCCCATGTCCCATGTCCCCTGTCTGTGTCCCATGTTTCATGTCCCATGTCCCATATCCCGTGTTCCGTAATCTGTGTTCCATGTCTGTGTCCTATGTCCATATCCCAAGTTCCATGTCCACATCCCATGTTCCATATCCATGTCCAATGTCCCATGTCCATATCCCGTACCCATGTCCCTTATCCCATGTCTTTGTCTGTGTCCCACATCCCGTATCCTGTGTCCGTGTCCCATATCCCATGTTCCATATGCCCTACCCTGTGTCTGTGCCCCCCGTGCCCACCCCCCATTTCACAGTGGGGGGTCTATGCAGAGCTGGGGGTCCTTCGTCCGTCCAGGGGCTCAGCGGGGCTGGCGGCCCATTCCTGCCTCTGGATCGTGCCCGTCCTGCCCTCGAGGAGGTGCCGCCGCTGCTCCCGCGGGATCCGCACCGCATGGTACTGGGGCACCGCCGGGGGGGCACGGCGGGCACGGCGGAAAAACCCCACCTGGGCCGTTGGGGGACAGGTCAGGGGACGGGGGGATGGGTCACCAGGGGTCAGGGGGGTTGGGGGGGGTCCATTCCTCACCTTCCAGAGCCCGAGGACCAGCAGGGCCAGGACAAGGATCCCAACCAGCACCGCCAGTGGGACCACCCACCATGGGACCCCCGCCACAGCCACCCCTGGGTCCAGGTGGATGGACACCGACATCTGGGGGGTAGGGGGGGGGTCAGAGGAGTCTGGGGAACTCGGGGGACTTGGTGGGGAGAGTTTGGGGCAGGAGTCAGACCTGCGTGGCCGCATCCTTGAGCACCAGGTTCTTGCTGGGGGAGGTGATAGAAACCTCGGCACGAACAATCAGCTCCAGCGAGGAGACATCCAGGAATTCCTGGGGGAAACGGGTGAACCAAGCCGGGCTGAGCCCCCTTCTCGCCAATCCCCACCCCCCTGCCCCCCCGCAGCCCCGGTACCTCCAGGAAGGTGCCATTCCAGAGGCGGCCCCGTGCCCGCAGCTCCGAGCGCTCCAGGGTGGGCAGCGGGCACCGGAACAGGCGGCAGCGGGCGGTGCCCCGGGCACAGTCCTGGGGGGATGGAGGGGACACCTCGGGACGGGACATTGGGAATGGGGGGAAGACCCCGGGAATGGGGGAATGGGGGGTGTCACACTGCAGCCTGAAACAGGACTCCAGGAATCCGGGGGGCCCCAGAAATGCGGGTACTCCAGGGTGGGGGGATCCCAGGACTGCATGCTGGAATAGGGGCACTCCAGGAGAGGCATCCCCAGAGTACCCTTCCTTGAACAGGCCCCCCCAAAGCAGGACTCCCCCTGAGCAGGGCCCCCCAGAGCGAGTGTCCCCCCACTCACCAGTGTCACGTTCCTCCTCCTCTCTGAGGGTGCCGGGACCCACCAGGACCGCGGTGGGGGCGTGTGGGGGGGGTCACCTTGTCCCAGAGGCTCCTGGGGGGGAGTAAGAGCGGGGGCAGCAGGGACCCTCGAACATACCTGGGTATCCCCAGACACCCCCCAGGACGCTGCTGAGCACCCCTTGGCTACTCCTGGGCACCCCCTTGGGCACCCCCCAGGCGTACAGGCACCCCCCAGGCAATCCCAAACCCCCCCAGCCCTCCCCAGCCCCCGTGGCTGTACCAGGGTGAGGCGCAGGGGGTTGACAGAGGGGCTGCAGGGCACGGGGGGTGTGCCCAGTTCCAGGCTCAGGGGGTACAGGAGCCACTTCCCGTTGGGCAGCTCAAGGGGCCAGTGCAAGTTGAGGAAGGCAGAGCCCAGAGTCTTCAGCGCCTGTCCCCTGTGGGACACCTGGAGGAGGCATGAGACCCCCACCCCATGAGTGCCACCCATGCCACAAACACCCCTCACCCTGTCAATGCCACTCACATGGACCCCCCAGACCCCAAAACACCCCTCACCTCATAAATGCCCCTGCATGAATCCCCCCAGACCACAAACACCCCCCACCCCACTCCCAGCTCTCCCACGGGGGTCCCGGGGGGGGGGACTCACCGTGACCTCGAAGCTGACAGGGCTGCCCACCTGGCTCTCCCTGCGCACGGCGCTCTCCCCCCGCACCTCCCCCCCGAAAAACAGCCGGGGGGGCACGGCCACTCTGGGGGGGCACAGACAGCGGTCAGAGGAGTCCCGGAGAGGGTCTGGGAGGGGTTCTGGGGTGGGCCCGACCCCCACTTACCCTGTCACGGAGAGGGGTAGCTCGAGGACTACCCGGGCACGAGCGACCACTGGCTCCAGCCCTGGCTGTTCGCTGATCCTGGGGAGGGGGAGAAGGGTCAGAGGAGGCAGCACCCAAACTCTCCCCGTGCCGTGCCCAGAGCCCAGCATGTGGGGCTGAACCCCCCCAACCCCCAAACCCCCCAGGGCTTCAACCCAAATCCTGGGGCCTGCATCCCCTAAATCCCTGGGTTCTCCAGCCCCCAGACACTCCAGATCTCTGGTCTCCAAACCCTCCAGGGCTCCAGCACAGGCCCCCCGGGGGTCTTGACCCTCAACCCCGGGGGTCTCCCCCACCACCCCCTCCCACCACTCACGTGGAAAGCGCGAGCTCCACTGCCAGGTCCGAGGTGTGGATGGTTATTCCCGAGGTGCCGAGGATGAGGAAGAACCGCACCTGGGGCACAGGGGGGCACAGGGGGGAGCGCTGGAGCCAGGCTGGGGGGCAGGGGGGGCGAGGGACTGGGGAGAGGGCTGCACCCACCTGTGCTCCACGTTTCAGGGGGTTCCCCAGCTCACACTCCACCTGGGAGCCGTTCTGGTTGGCGAGGCACAGCACGGGCTTGTCCTGGGGGGCACAGGACTGAGACTCCCCCTGTGGGTACCCCTGGCCCGCTGCACCCCCACCCCCCTTCCCACCCCACATCCTCTCACCCCAAGCCCCCCGCCCTCATCGGGCCGCAGGGCCGCGTAGGGCAGCTCCGGGGGGAGGGTGGCCGTGAGCTGGGCCTGGTGGGCGTCGTCCCCATCCCGCTGCGGCTCCATCGGGTCTGACGGCTCGTTGGTCACCAGGACCTCCAGGGCCACGTCCTTCTGGTCGCTCATGGCGAAGATGGCAGTGCCATCATCGGCCCTGCAGGGCACAGCCACTGTCCCACACCTCTGGGACCATCCCACACCCCCAGGACCATCCATGTCCCACATCCCCATGCCCCCCGCACCCTCCATCCCCCCCAGGGTGGGCACTGCCCCCCAGCCCCCCAACCTGGGCAGGGGCAGGAATTCGCTGTCGCCACGGCGGGCGCAGAACTGGAAGTGCAGCTGGAGATTGCTCTGGCAGATCTTGTCGTCCCCGCAGCCCTGGCGCAGGAAATGCACCTGGGGAGGCATGGGGGGGCACTCAGGGGGGCTTCAGGGGGGATGGGGCAACCCCAGGGACAGGGGTGACACCCCAGGTACCCCTGGGGGGGACAGGCCCCCAGGCCAGTGGTCCCTGGCAGTGCCCACCTCAGTGCGGTGGGTGCTGGGCTGGTGGGGGCTGAGTGCGGGGGAAAGGGGGGGCAGCACAGCCCCCCGCCCCCCCCGGTGCCCC
This sequence comes from Empidonax traillii, assembly GCF_003031625.1. Lineage (NCBI taxonomy): Eukaryota > Metazoa > Chordata > Aves > Passeriformes > Tyrannidae > Empidonax > Empidonax traillii. The sequence goes on from NW_020956630.1 coordinate 94,920, forward strand.
CCAGGCCCCCGGATCCCATAGGCCAAGGTGACAACAATGG